>NC_026478.1:1160064-1399842 GCF_000328475.2 Mycosarcoma maydis
CGTGAGGTTGCTGCTGCTCTGCTTGTTCTTGCTCATGCCGCTGCTCTGGGCGATGCGATAAGGTAGACACAACTGATACAGTCGGCGATGAACGACCTGAATCTTCGTGCTCGCGCGCAGGCACGACGGCATTCATGTCCATGGAAATGACATCGCCAACGTCATCGCCTATTGTCGAACGCGGCAAGTCATGCGCACCCATGTCCTTCAGCTTGTTGAGCCATTCGGGTGCAGATTTTTGCGAAGCCGCTTCCTGCCGATCCTCCCTTTGCAGCTCTTTAAGATGTTCAAGAGTCAGTGGACCGTGCTGCCTGGACAGCGCCTGTGCCATGACATTGTCGACGTACAGCTTTCCGCTGAGATCTCTGCCGAAAGCATAGTCGTTGACGGAACGCTCAATGTCATCTTGCGCAGAGTCTGTGATGACAAGACCATGTCGAATCGTCTCACCTTGCTTGTCTTCTTCCGCCTCGGGCTTCCCATCAGCATTTTCAGCTCGCCCAGCATCCAATATGAGCGCATCTACATCCTGCTGCTGTGCTGATTGCGATCGCTCCTGCAGAGAAAAGCCAGTCATCGCCACGCTCTCGTCGTTGACTGCTGACGGCTCCGCTTCTCCACTCTCCCCCGCAGCCTCCCGTTTGGCCTTCATATGTGCAGCCCATCCTTCCGAGAGTTCCACTAGTTTGGAACGCCAGTAGGCTCGCTTCGAGCTGACCTCGCCTGCCTGCCATTCCGCTTTGGCCCTATTTTCGATCTCTTGCTTCACCTGCAGGCGCAATCCAGGGCTGGTCTTGTAAAGGTCGCTGATCTGGCTCTTGGCATCCACCATGATCTTGAGTAGCTTATCTGGCTGGCGGAAGAAGCGGTCAAAGTAGTGCAGCAAATAGATGCCACAATCGCAAAAGTTCGGCTGCTCCGGGACGTGGGCGTGGATGTAGACGGCTTTGGGAAGACTTTTGGACCAAGCTTCCGCTTCCAATGAATCCAAGGATGAGTCTCCTGCCACGGCTCGTCGTTTGTCTTGTACGGGCACAGCGCGCACACCGCCGACTTCGTCGGTGGCTTCTGCGTCTTTCGGCTGTTCCGAGTCCTGGAACGGGTCTTTTGCTTCGACCCTCGAAATTTCATAGGTGCTCTCGGCCGAGTTCATTTCTGTAACCTCGTTCGGGCCGGGTGATAGCTTCAAATCCTCTTCCGTCTTTAGCTGCTTCGTTGTTCCGTGCAATGACTGCTGCGAAGGTAACGAGGCCAAAGGCTTCTTCTTGTCCCAGGCTTCACGCCAGAGATACTCGAAAAGTTTGCTGCCCAACTTGACGTGTCTTTGCCCGAGACTGTCGAGGGTGATGATGAATGCCTGGTCAAGGCTTAACGGGTCTGCTTTGGGTTTGGTCGGCGTGCCGGCAAGCGGCTCGATGTCCAGATCCATGGGAAACGGCAGGGTAGCGGAGTCATCTCCGGCCGACAGTGATGAGAGTTGGGACGTAGGCAGAGGGGGCGTATTGGGCTCGGAACTGGACGCTGTCTGGGCCTCGTGGCGCTGCATGTGCTCGGCAGCCTTACATTCCTCCTCTGAAGCTTCGTTGAGAGCTGATGACTGTCGCGCATAGATGGCAGGTGGAAGCGTGAGCGTTGCAGCGACTTCATCCTTGTCCTGCTCGCTGGTACTATCCTTTACCTGTTCCGTCAGGATGAAGGCTGGATTGACGATAAGAGCCAGGTACCAGTGATAGTTCTCGTTGACTGGGATCACAATGTATTTCTTTGAGAAGAGGTCTTCCTTAGCTGTCCATCTCCGAAGCTTGGAATAGCTATTCTCGACGGAGTCCGACATTAGAATCGGAAAGAAAAACGTATTGAAGACGTAAATGCTGTCCGCTAGCGCTGGATCTCTAGCACGAATCTCTTCCAGGATGAACTTGAGACCGAATTCAATAACAACGTCGTTCAGCAGACCACCGTCAAGGAGCTTCTCAAAGTCGGAGTATCGCAGTGACATGGCGCCTTTACCTTCGTATGGGTAGTGCAAAATTGTCCCACCCTCATCCGAAATGAGTGGCCTAGGGATCTCCACCTCTCTGACCGGAGCGGGTCTGGCTGTCGGAATCGACAAGGGGAGAAGCGTCGGCGATGCCGAGGAGGCAGGGGCACCGCGCGCGGGGATGTCTGTGGCCAAAATGATCGGAGTTGCTGGAGACGGAGGCTGAAGATCAAACGTCTTCTTCTTTGGCACCGGAGGACTGTATGTGTCGCTGGTACGAACGAGATCTTGTGTGGCGTGATTGGGCAAGCGGTCGGCGCCTGGAACAATCAATGTTCGCCTGATGTGTGTCTGTGCTTGCTGTCTGGGCTCAGTGGTAGCGCCGGGCCATGGGGACTGCTTTACACCTTCGAACAAGCTGATCCTACTCTTGACTCCAGCTTCGGGAAGCCAGCGCATCATAACCTGACTGGACGATATGTTGTGGATTTTCTTGGTGACCCAAGACAATGCGCGAGCGTATGAGGCGAGATCGTCTGTTGACGAGTCGCTCGCGATCAACTGAATCTGAGCGGCGTCACCAGAAGCGCGAGAGTCGAAATCGTGGAACGTCTCTTGCAACTTTCTGGCACTCTCGGAACCAGGCGTGAGGGTGAGGCACAAAATTCCGCAGTCCTGAACATCGAGCTTGTTGGCCAGCACTTCCCGAATGTCGCTGTATTGAATCTTAATGCAGCAATTCACGGTGACACCGCAGTGGAGCGCATGTGGTTGAACAAAGATGGCAGCGTGGTCGCGATCCCGCGACCTCCACACATCTGAAATGACGATGGCCTTCAGACGCACCTCGAAGGGAAACTTGGAAGGTTCGTGAAGCAAGTGCTTCTGCGGAGGCGATGATGGCCCGACTTCGGTTCGCATGCGCTTGACGGTACGAGATAAGGCAGCCTGTTGTTCCTTGGAGCTCGGCTCGCGGCTCGCACCAGGTTGCGGTGGGGGAACGGGCGGTGGTAAGAGTTTGGAGGCTGCGACTGACGAAGAGATTCCTCGAGCAACTCCTGATGCGTTCGACGTAGTGACTCTTGATTTCATGCGGTCGACGAGCTTGGGCCGAGACTGGCCAGTCGAGTTGCGATCAGGTTGATGCGATGTTACAGTCTTGGAATCAGCTTCTGGACTACCATCAACAACCACGACATGGCTTGGACCGAACTTTTGAGCGTCGTTTGGCTCTTCCAGCTGAATGGGACCATCGGAACGTCTGTAGTTGGAACGTTGGCGGGAGACTTGACTAGGACGAGAGTAGAACTTATCTGGAGCCGTAGACGAGGACACGGCTGATGTAGATGCAGTGGTCTGCTCACGACGTCGCCTCTCCTTGACCTGCAAAGCTAGACTATCGCCGCTGGTAGCATCGACTTGACGCTGGATCTCGAAGCCGAAAGGCTTTGGACGATTGACCTCTTGAACGTCATCATCATCACTGTCGACACTGATCGGCTCCTGATTCGAAGCCTTTCGCAGAGACTTGGAGCGGGTCGCGCGGGGTGAAGCGTCGTGCGCTCTGGCTTTACCTTTGTCCCGACTGTATGGCGGTGCTGTGTCGACATAGACATCGTTGTCAGCATTCATCGCGGGCGGACGAACCGACGTTTTGGATGAGGCTGGAGGTCGGCCACGTCGACGCGTTCCGAGCGGGGTTGGTGGCAGACGTGCGCTGAGATGATCGGCGTCCAGAGTATCCAAGAAGTGTGTGTGGTGGCTTGGAAGCTTGGTGGTGCGATGCGAAGATATCCGTCTGAGGCCGCGACCGCGAGAATGAGAGGATGAAGCCTCAGCAGACGTGCTTCCGTTTGCTGGGATATGGATCAATGTAGGCGTGCGAGACTTTGGTGATTCTTCGTGACCGCGCTTGGAGGCCGAGCGACCTAAACCGTGAAAGTCTTTGATCATCTCATAGTCTTTCGAAGACGATGAGTTGCGCGCCATGGCTTTGTGTGGGCCAGACACGCTTGACGAGAGTGTTGGTGGAATCAAGATTCGGCAAAAGCGATGCCTTGCAAAGAGATTGTGGAAGACATGCGTGTGTCGGGGCCAGAAGGTAAACGTGAAGCGAGGACGAAAATGCTCGGAAGTAAAGGTAGCTTCAGCTGCGAACGGCGGATTGTGTTCGTGATTGTATGCGGCAGATGGATAAGGACCCCGAATCGACGAGCGCGAGGACAGCAAGAGACAGCGTGGTGAGATAGTGGGATGGCGGTGATGGTACGGTCCGCAACGAAGTAAGCTGATTCGAAGTAGCCGCCTGTCGCAGGCTAGCTGTCCATATCGGAAAAACGAGGTTGATGGTGAGAGGATGCAATCACGAATTACGAATCACGAATCATCACAGAATCGTGTATGAAGGTGGCTGAGTCGAGCTTTAAAAAAATGCGAGTGTTGCTTTCAGAGGCCATACTCACACTGTACAGTGCAGAACACACTCGTGACTCTCACCAATTCGCACGGTCGTGGTTCGTGATTCACGATTCACGATTGTCAGAAACTGGGAACCCATGCTTGGCTTCGAGCGCCATTTTTGCGTCTCACGCTTCCAGCAAACGGAAATAATGAGACTGAGGCTGAGAAAGCAAATTTCTCCAGTCGCGAGTTCCACAGGCCTCGAAAAGGCGACTCTTGACTCCGACTAGTTCTTCGTGAACAACAGCATGTCGCATAGCAACGTCCCTCCTGGCTTGACCTCGATCAGCTACAGTGTGACTGCTCATCCACAACAACATTTCTATGAGAGCAAAATTAGGGTTAGCGGACAGCCAGTTCTCGCTCGGCAGAGATGCAGTTTCCTCACCCACAACCAGACCATAACCCACTCGTGTAAGATTCACATTACAACTCAGGAGCGCTCTCTTTTGTTTCCTGCTGCCTTACAGCCCAGTACAATCACGAATAGGATACCTCCACATGCTGCAAGCCCCACGCGTTCAGTATTCGTGATTGGCAAAGAAGATCCATTCTCACACTTTTCTGTGTTCAAGTTGATATTCGTGATTAATTCGTGATTTTCAGTCGTGAGTAGCACATATCGACACACCGCCCAATCGCGATTGACTCGGATGGTACAAGTGATCGCTGTTAATCTAATCGCTATTTCGCAAATAACTTAGGGCTTCGTCTGCTACATTGAGCGGAGCAAGGCAAGTTTCAGACGGTGGAGAGCAGATGTCGCTCTGGACGTTTCACCATCCCAGATCAACGCCCCACTGTATTATGCGAAAGTTGGGATGGACAGACAGAGTCGAGTGTCAGCGTCAAGCCCTCTCGAAACGTCCGATGAGCGATCCAGGGGTCGCAAAGCTGCTGGTGTCATTTCATGACAGAAAACAAGCTTGGGACTTACATTGGGCTTGACCAGGCGCACCGCCTTGCCTTCTTGCTTGTGCAGCTCATTAAGCTCGAGCATCTCTTCATCCGAGAGCACGATCAGCTTGCCATTGGTTTCGATACGGCTAGGGGTGACACTCTTTGGCAGGGCTACAACACCTCTCTGTGCAGCCCACGAGATGACCACCTGAGCTGGGTCGGCTTTGTGCGCCTTGGCGATCGACTGAACGCGCTCGTCTTGCAGGACCGGTCCTCCCGATGATCCAAGGGGCGAGTAGGCTTGCGGAAGGATACCCTTGTCATGGCAGTACTTGACCAGCTCGTGCTGAGGAAGGAATGGATGAAGCTCGACCCTGTATTCGAGGCAACAAAGGTCAGCGGGTCTGCATCGCTATTTTGCATTCGTAGCGTAGATTACTTGTAGAATACTTACTGGTTCGCAGCAGGGACGATCTTGGCTTTGGCCAGCAACTTATCGAGGAAAGCAATGCTCCAGTTCGAGACACCGATGGCTTTCGTCTTGCCAGTCGCAGGGAGCTTCTCCATGAGCTCCCATGTCTGCTCAGGCGACCAATCGCGGTCAATGGCACGCGAACCATCCTCATTCAGCGGGATCTTTTCGTCACCGCGTTTCACAAGCGGCACGGGCCAGTGAACCAGCAACAGATCGACGTAGTCCAAGCCGAGCCTCTGCAGCGACTCGTCCAGGCAGGCCTCTGGTTGTCGGTGATAGGTGCACCAGATCTTGGTCGTGACAAAGAGCTCCGATCGAGGAACACCAGACGCCTTGATTCCCTGACCAACCTCGTTCTCGTTTCCGTAGATCCATGCAGCGTCTTTGGCCAGAAATGGAATGTACAAGGGATGTAGCGCAACATAACCAAGGGTAAGGGTCAAAAGAGAGGTCAGCATCGAGACTTTTTTCTCCATCTCATTCCACCTCTTCACATACCAATGTGACGATAACCGGCCTTGATCGCACTCTCGACAGCTTTGGCAACCTCGCCAGGGGCCGATTGCCATGTTCCCAAACCGATCACTGGGATTTCGGCACCAGTGTTGAGTTTGAAAGTCTTTTGACCAGGAGCGGCTGACGGGTATTGTGGCATGGTCGATTGAGGTCTTGCCAGGAGCGAACTGGTTTTTGATTCGGTCGGAGGAGATCAAGTTATGCTTGCTTGGAGAAGTTGATGGTGGTCAAATAGCAGGTTCAGCTTCGAACGCGCAAAGAAGTAGAGTTTGGGACACGACGATGCTGCACTTCTCCCACTCGAGGATCGCTTCTTCGAAGCGCCTTGCAAGAGTCCTGTCGACTCGCTTTGCAGCACTGGCCAACGCAAGGGCGAGTCTGTCGCCGTGGGGTGCGGATTCCCATCACGAATCTTGCGAATGGGAGTCACCGTTTAGTTGCCGTGCAAGCTCCGAGTCTTAGCTCGGTCCGAAATAACATCGAAACTGATCATCCCGATGGGGAAAACAACATCGGGCGATTTGAAGTGGAGAGATTTCCGCTTCGGTAATTCTCTGGAAAAGCGAGCCCCACGCTCCGCGCCAAACCCACGTAGAAAATAACTTAATTAAAGGTTTGGTCTTGGAGAGCCTAGTCCAAGTTGATCTGTCGGTCATGCGACGGAGAGGACTCGACCTATCCCGGTCAGCTGACTACGGGCCGTTGTAGAAGGAAAGCAGAGCAGGCTTGGAGAAGTGTGCAGTACACTCGTGTACGATTGCAGCTCTTGCAGTAACATTGGATCGCGCATGTCGTTGTTTCAATCAAGATTCTATCAGTTCACTTGGCTGATATTGATCACCTTCCTATTCGTTTGCATATCAATTGAGTTTCAACCTTTGCCGCCTGGGAGTTTGGGTGTTGATCTCACCCGAATTAGTCGCTTTGAGAGTCCGCTTGATTGAAAGAGACTGTTGCAGTCGAGGTAGAGCAGAGCTCGGAGAGTTGCGGAAGCATGAAAGCTTGCGGGAAAGAAAGGGTCGGAGCCAGCACCCACGATAGGCGTGTTTGTGCCGTCAACTCTGAAAATGTGAGCGGATGAATTTATGAAAGGAAGTGCGGGGAAAGAGACTTAGCGTTACCACACGTCAGTGTGGGGAATTAGGCTCAGACACGCCGAGCATACGTGAGATACTGGATAGCTACTCAATGCGCTCTCCACATCTCTGCTTGCATGGAGATCGAGTCACGAGCGGAGACAGTGACAGGAAGCGTCAGTGGGGGAGAGAGGAATGTAATCGTAGCTCTGGTCTGAGTGACACGACTGATGTGGAGTTTGCGCGTTGCAATCAAGAATCATGATAATCGCGGCTGAAAATCCTTTGTGTCACTTGACCGGATTTGCAAAATCAAGAAAGGAAAGACAGCCACGCCGAGCTAATCAATACCACAGCCGCTCCTCGGAGCTCGCTCTCGCCTGCGTAAGATGGGATTGTCATAAGCCTAGAAGTGGCAGTGCATGTGAAATGCAGGTTGGGAAGCATCGTTCTTTGTCGGATGAGATACAGGCGTGAAGGCGTAAGAGACGAGTGTGCAAGTCACGAGTGCGACCGGCCCGGAGACCCTGAATCACGAATTGAACATGTCATCGTGGTTTGTACGTGGGAGGCACGAGAGCACTCTCGACTACCGCGTTCAGTTTGACTTCACGTCATTGAGCAACTGCGTCACCCTAACCCTGTTACACCTCTAACCAGCTGTTCAAGCTGCTCGTCGATCCATCAAGTGCATCAATGTCATCAACATTCCTCGCTCCGCTTGTGTCTGAAAATTACGTCTACATTGCTCAGTGGTACAATGAGATGGACATGTCTCACGAAGTTTTCCACAAGAGCCCCAAAGCGCCATTCTGTCGGCCACCGGCATTCACTCTCAAAGTGTGTCAAGCTTCTCGTACGTGTCGGCCAAGTGGTCAGAGTGAGAGAGTCGGGTTGAACAGACCGAGGCAGCGAGGCAGCGAGGCAGCGGAGCGGCGAGACAGGGAGTTGAGCCTCGGCGGAGCAACAACCGAGCCAGCACCGACAAACGCCACGAGCTTTGGTAATTCACGATTCTTGATTTCCTTAAATTCTCTGTGTGCCGCGTGATACATGCGTGATAAGTTACTTCGGATGGCATCTGAGATGCGCGCGCTGTCTGCAATGTGAATTTGGAGGATTGTTGAAAAGGCAGCGGAGCGACATGGCCCGATAGAGTGAGCAGGGTGAGTTGAAAGTCAAGCTAAATTGAGACGCGACCGTTCCGGACATGGTTTTACCTGCAACGTTCGCCGCGCTCTTGTTTAAACCCGAGCGCACTTGTCGTCTTGAGCCGATCTGTGAACGATCTGTTTGACTTGAAGGGAGAGGTTTAGGTTGACATGGTACGGCACAGCAAGATGAAAGTGGTGTCAGAGTGGTGGCAAATGATCACCTTCGCTCTTGGTCGGGCCGTGGCTCGTCCAAATTTCGGTCGGTGACAAGCGTGTGGCGGGTGTTGGCAAGTTCATTTGGCCGAATTGACTGACGATGTGAAATGTCTCTGTTGAACCAGCACAGCAAGGCAGTGCAAAACTTCGGCTTGTAGAGGTCTGCTGACCAGCACCGTCTCATTTGTCACAGTCTGGCCCGTCGAGCTGCGGAGCTCTGTTGGCCTTGAAAGTGTTACCGCCACTGACCGCATGAAGTGGATGGAGGGATGTCTTGTCGGTCACGTTCCTGACCCCCGCAATCTCACTAACTCGTGGGCAGTCGTCCATTCCCCACCGTGAGCATCGCTGCAAGCACGACTTTTGTGCACCCACATTCACGAGGCATGTTTGCTCAGCTGTCTCAGGTTCGAGTTCTGGCAGAGGGAGAAGCCGACGAAAGACGAGCAACGTCAGCAGACCATGTCAATCCCCGGTAACTTGACGTTGGAGAGAGAGAGAAGACGAGACGGGACGCGTCGGCCCTCTTCCGCCATAGCCGCGCTTTGCGAGACTCACAGTTTGCTTCAATTTGTTCACAGTCGTGAGGCTTTCTTTTCTTTCAAATTGAGCCGGTGGGGTTGGTTGCGCTGCTGCCGTCCTTTGATTTTCTCTCTTTCCGATTTTAAACGATACATTTCCCTTTTTTCTTTTTTTTTTTTTCCTGCTATGGGTGTGTTGAGTAGAACCTGTCGTTTGGTGCTGAGACTGCTACTGCTGAGCTTAGCAGGCTCTTTCAAAGGCGCAAAAAGGTAGTTGTGTGTGAGTCAACGCGGTGTCAATCGTGAATCCTCCGCCTCATCAGTCACGAGTGGCTCGCTTGATTTTTGCATCATCCCATTCGTGATTGCCCCATTCCACTATCGTTGGCGATCAACTCAGCTTTCGTCTTTGCCATCATCTGCTCCTTGTTCGATACCACCCACAGCAGTCTTCCTCAACAACCAGATTGATCACCACTGCGCTACTTGCATTGGTAGAGCTTATACGAACGCTTTCATCTAGCCTTCCCAACCATCTACCTTGCTGCTCGTCCAGGACCTAGTGTACATTGTACTTTTCGGCAGCTGCCACACCCTTTCCCTGTGCTTACACCAGAATTCAGGTCGATCTCTTACGCCTTCTCAGTCCAATTCTCATCTGCCAGCAAACAAGGTTGCCACCACCACCGCCTAGCAATGGTCTACCAGCCACTGTAATATGCACACGCGTGCACCGCTCAAATCTCGTCCTCTTTACTCTTTTTGCTCTGACTTCTGCATCACCCGTGCGGCCGCAGCCGAACAACTTGGACAGCATGCCGACATCGCTTCCAGACCCTGTCTTGGCCTTGTCCATGGACAATGTGCTCAAAATGAATGATCTTAGCCTCGACCAACTTGCCAACCTCTGGAACGTCTTTACAAAGTGTGCTGAGTCTCTCGAATCTGGTCGACGTCTCGAAAACCTCTCGTGGCGTCTGTGGTTCCGCGAAGCCCACATCCTTCCTCCAGACACCTCGCTTTCCGACCTTACCGACTTTACCCCGCTCGACACGCCTCTCATTAGCCGCGCCAACAGCATCACCGGCAGCTACAGGCCCGTTCGTCTCTCGTCCACCACAACAGCTCGCTCCGGCAGTGCGCTTTCCGATCCTGAAGACGGAAGCGATTCTGACTACTCGACCGACAGCGAGAGTGGCATTGCCTCACCCTGCGCAGCTCCGCTTCCGTCGGCGCCCGTCTCTTCTCCCGTCAAGAGGAAGATCAAGTTGGATCAATCCAACCTCAGTCGAACATCGACATCATCGTCATCGGCCGCCACCACTGTCGCGTCTTCCACAACTGCGGTCGTTCCTCAGCGCGCAAGGATCGCAGACAGCATCGCAGAGCGCACTAGTCGAACCATGATCACAGCCTCGCGTCGCTCCAATCTTGCCGATATGGATCTCGAAGGATCGCGACGCAAGCGTGGTATCTCTTCCTCGTCCGCCTTTGGAAGCAAAGCGCGCGTCAAGCAGCGCAACCAGGAAGGATCATTGCGCCGACGTCCGCTCAGCTTCCAAACTGCGCTCGAGAATCTTGTTCTGACAAGCCGCGCTGATAATTTTGCTTCGCTTCGTGGCACTCAGGGCAGCATGCCTCACCTCGATGTACACATGAATGCCAGCACAGGTGCATTGGATGCTCCTCGCAGACAAATCGACCAGGGCAACGACGCCAAGCGAAACAGCGCGCCTGCCGAACTGAGTCCGATTCAGAGCTCCAGCATCGCCCAGGCCGCCCTTGCTACCCAATTGCGAAATGCACTCCAGCCACCTCCTGCTCAGATGTCGACTACCCCCCTCTTTTCCACGGCTGTGCCCGCCGACGCTATCGAGGTGCACTGTGACGCGCCAGAGACGTGTGGCCCTCTTTCTCCGGACAAGATGACCGTAGCGTTGGCACCTACCATCGGAGCCATCTCCAGGCGTGGCTCACAGACAATGTTGTCGGATGCAAACAACTCTGGCCACAAGGAAGCCGCCGTCGCATCAGCTCCTCATCTTGATCTTGACAACAATGTCGAAGCCGACTCTGCCAAGAGGCTTGCTTCTTCGGCACAGCACCACATGCCTCCCCCTTCAGGTGTTCTTGAGCCGACGCCCGCCGCATCTGCCATCAAGCAAAGAGCCAAGGCTGACCAGCAAGCGTCCACACTGGCGCAGATCGACAAGGCGTCCACCGACGATCAGCACCATGGCACGCACGCATCATTGGGTATGGTTCGCTCCGATTCCGCTTCCAGCGCTTCAACACAAGCATCACATCGATCAGCGGCCAATGGCGCCGGTGTTCGCCGTACCAGCGAAGCTCGAATCCGTTCGAGGCCATCTGCCGGAGCACTTCACGCTGGAAATCGATCCAAGTCCTCGAGCGGCCTGCATCGCGGTGCCAAGCACAGCAAGAGCTCGGACAGGATCGCAGTCGCACCTGCGCGCCCTCCTCCTCGTCATAACTTATTCTCAGGGTTGGTCATGACGCGAGCGGCTCCTGCACCCAAGCCCACCCATGCCGTGGCGCGCAAGCCTGTGCCAGCCGAGACTCAAGCTCCCAAGTCGGCTGCAGCTGCCACCAAGAAGGTGCCCGTCAAGTTCACCATGGGCGGCGATGAGACTGATTCAGAGGAGTACGAGGATGAAAGCAGCGATGATACGAACGCAGCCAAACCAGTTTCTGCTCCCACTGCTACAGACGGTGAAAAGGACAGCAAAGCCATCAAGTCCACGTCTGCCGATGAGATTGATGACGACGACGAATGGTCCAGCGACCCCGAAGCCGAGGAGCAAGAGCGTCGAGCCAATCAAGCTGCTGAGGCCGAGCGTCGCAAGCGTGAGGAGGAGGAGCGTCACCGGAGCATGTTCCAAAAGCAAGCGATCCGCTCCAAGTCGGCCGCCGACCTTCGTTTGCTTGCCCCCAACGCTCTTATCTCGACTGGACCAAGCCCACCTGAGCAGCCTGTGCGTGGTCTGCTCAGCTCACTCTTCCACCCCGATGAACAGCACTCCCCTCCCGGTCAATTGGCCGGCCGTCCGCACGCTTCGGCTGCCGACTTGAGGACCAAATCTTCCTTCTCGTCCCAACCAACCGCTTCCGGGGCTGCCAGATCTCCGCCAGCTGTGCGTCGCCCTCGGGCCCACCGAGACAGCAACGACAACACCAGCCATGCGCCGCGATCGTTGCGCGAAGGCGGATTCGCCGGCCTCACGGGTCTGAAGACGAGCAAGAGTGCCGTAGCCCTGCCTTTGTTGGACACGCACATCACGCGCTCCTCTACTGGTGGGGGCAAGGTCAAGCACGATGAGCAGAGTGTTGCTGGCGGAAGCCACCATTCGGATGGCAGCGCCAGCAGCCCCGACTCGCCTGTAGCAGCTGCCTCGTTTGGTCGACCTGGAAGCATGGCCTTGGCCCGCCTGCACGCTTTGACCAACATGAAGGCACATTCGAAGCGAAGCTCAACTGGCAATGGTACTTCAGAAGAGCACACGGAGACGCGATCTCACTTGCGCCGTCAAGGGTCCGAGGCTGCAGCGCAGTTTGAGCGCGAAGTATCGTCGCGCTCGCTGCGTCTTGAAGTGAGCCCTGACGATCGAGACTTTGCGATTCCTTCACGTGCATCGCAATCCAACTTGGCTCACAGCCAGCTTCGTCAGTCGGCTCCATCATTGTCGTCGCGTCACTCGGATCAGCAACACTTGCGCAGCTCAGAGCGTGACGTTCTCGGTTCTGGCTCGCGTTCCAACAGCGAAGGTTTGCCAATGGGACATGGCTCGATGCAGCAAAGCGGCACCAGCATGAACGGACCCGTCTCGATCTCGCGTCCTCGCTCCTCGATCAACTTGCCGGAGGCAGCAGCTCCGCAGACGCCCCGCACCACGCGACGCAACATGCTTCGCGATGAGCTTTCGGAATCGCTCCGGCAAAACCTGCTTTGGGAGCGTCAGAGCCGCTCAAGGATGCTGGGCCTCGGTGCTCCCATGGCACCGATCAATCAGCCTCAGCCACAAGCCCCTGGTCATCGCCGAGACAATGTGCTGAACGGCAACGCATTGCGACCGCTCACCAGCGCTGGCACATCGAGAGCTGACCAGAGGAATGAAGGCGAACCCAAGCCGAAGCGATATTCCGAAGAGTGGGGCAGCTTTCACCACAAGGGCTGGTGATCACCATGCTATGCCATTATACGATTTTTTTACGGATTTCTTTACACACTCACGATCTAGACATGTACTTTTACGACGTCACGACTATTTTATTCCTCTACTACGTCACCCCAGTTGTATCAGCCCAGCACTTCTCTACTAATATACCATATCGATCCGTTGGGGATCTACAATCATAAAATTAGCTGAACGTGGAAGCGTTCTGGACATGTGTTACTGTACGATTGTTGAGGTGATACAATCCTAGCTTATGCACTTTGACCGTAGATACGGGGCTACTGGTCTTCAAAAACGTGGCGGGGTGGAAACTCGTTTAGAATCGAGAAGACACAGTAAATCCGGGACATCGCTTGGAGAACACTGCTCAAGTACGACGTGCAGAGAGGCCGCTGGCAGCATAGAAAGGTGGAAGCATATTTTGCGGCGATGGTGAATACGATGCTTTCCGTTCTCAAATCTTGGCTTTACTGTATGTCCCTCGCTTGACGATTTGTCAGAAAGAACTCACGAATGATCGGAAAGAGACAATTTCGGATTATTTCGGTGGGGACCCTTGAGCGAATCACGAATCGCTGTGTGAATCGTGAATCACGAATGGAGCACATGTCGATTCACGATTATTCGTGATTATTATTATTAGTTGAGGAGATATGGTGCTGAATTCGTCAATCGTGAATGACTCGTGCTACCCGTGACTGGTGACTGTGCCTGGTTTGAGTCAATCACGAATATCGTGAATTTTGTGTCTTTCGCTCTGTATTTCTTCGGCTCACGACTCGTGACTGTGACTCTGAGTTGAGCGTGTGACTTAGCAGAGATCAACACACACGCACACGCACACGCATGCTGTGCGCACCGACTTAGAATCGTGAATGAATTGTGATTCACGATTGACGACTCAAGATTTGCTTCAAAGCTGCGCGCAGAGCTTAACGTCTTTGACAATTGGTCAATCAGAGAAGTCAGACCATCTTCATTATCACCATCACCGACCCAACTTGCGCCGTCCGCAACCCTAGCGCTAGCAACGTTACATCAGACGTGCAACAACAGCCGATAGGTCATCATTCGGCTGTATGCTCTAGTAGTAGCAACCAGGTGCATCTACCTTCTTCGACTCTGGCTAGTACCAACCAACAGTCTTGGAACAGCAGTGCAGCGGACGCATCGAAAGCAGCAATTGCGACATGCCTTACAGCTTCACATTGCCCCACACGGATTCTCGCATGACTTCGACAACGTCAGCCAACACCTCCAGCTCAGGTTTGTCATCTGCGCTTGCACGTGCTTCTTCGTCCTCTGTACGCCAATGGACCTGTCCATGCCTCAACGTACGGCTTTCGCTGTCGCCTGAGTCGCCAACGCCGTCTGAAGGCAGCAGCGGGATTCCTTGGCTTGCTGAGCTTGCGTCTGACGATGCAATCCATGTCGAATACCCTTCGCTTGTGTCTCGTGAGACCGTCAGTCTTGCCGAGAACAACAGCATCGCTTGCGCCAAATGCTTGAACTGCGACACGATTGTCTATGCAGCCAGCAAGCCCGCCCCTCCAGGTCCAGCGCGAGCACTCGGTTTCAACACATTGGCCTCTAGCTCCGGTGACGCTGTCAGAGAGTCGCGCAGTCCTGTCAGTCCTTCGGCTGCCAAGCAGCTCCGCTCCCCCTCTCGAGACTCTGCCGACCGGCTCAACTCACGCACGAACGAATCGCCCGTACGACCGCTTGATCGTAAAGTCTGGATTCTCCCGGAAGCTTTGAGTCCGGAGCAAGCTTCCAATGCCGCCGCGAGCGAGGCTTTCTCTCCGGCTTTCAAGGTAGTGATTCCCCGGACCAATGCCAATTCTACCCTTGCTGACCGGCCTGCAACAGCTGCCCATGCACCTGACAGTGCTCGTGACCCAATTCATCCTGCCTCTGACTTTCACAAGAGAACCTCGAGCTATGGCTCAGGCGCAAACAGCATTGCTTACGCCTTACCAGCCGTCCCTCAGCATCTGATCACCTCGCCCCCAAACTCGCCTCGCGTCGGCGCTCCCACCCCACACACCGCCACTTCTACCGGTGCCGTCGCTTCGCCTACCCCTTCTCACCTTGGATCCAGTCTGAGCTCTGCTTTAGTCGCCAACCCGCTGGCGTCACAGCTCGACTCGGTCGCTATCGAGCGGCTCAAAGACTTGCGCTCCAAAGCCGAAGCCGAGGTATTTGAGCTCGTTCGGCAAAAGCGACGCGAAATGGAGCAACTCGAGAAGCGTTTCAGAGAAGAAGCAGAATCACTGCTCGCCGTTACCAAGACATCCAAACAGACCAAGAGCAAGACCAGCAGCAGCCTTACCGTATCATTGATCGAAAAGGCACTCCTCGAGCAAAAACAGCACCAGTCGCACCCTCTCGATGATCCTCAACGAGTCAACGCACGCGACAGCGCAAGACACAGTGTAGCTTTGACGACTTCAGCGCCTTCTCCTAGCTCTGCTCGTACGTCAACTGGTGCAGCTCAACCACGTGACGTCAGCACCACTCAAAGCAGCGTCTCGAGCAGCGGACGTCGCAACAGTCTCTACGATGAGTATTCGGATCTTCCGCCTTCAGCGTTCGAGCGACGTCCCACGTATACGACTGCCATCAGTGGCACTGCTACCTCAGCCAACACTGGCGTGCAGAGCACTGTTCCGTCGTCTCTGGGCGGTCTGAGCGCTTCGTTCGCCATGCGTGGCCGCGAACTTCCAACGCAGATGCAGGACTGGGCCGAAAAGCGTCGTCTTCGCGAGCGATATCCTCAAGGCGATCATTCCGCCTTGCCTTCTGCCGCTACCTCTACTGCCAATTCCAACGCCAACTCTGCCGCAAACTCGATCGTTGACTCGGAAGAAGATGCGTGGGCGGTCCGCAACGGGGCGGACCCTACCCAGGAACGT
Organism: Mycosarcoma maydis; assembly: GCF_000328475.2. NCBI lineage: Eukaryota > Fungi > Basidiomycota > Ustilaginomycetes > Ustilaginales > Mycosarcoma > Mycosarcoma maydis. The sequence goes on from NC_026478.1 coordinate 1,176,475, forward strand.
CACAGGACTCGTGAGAACAGCGCCAACACGCAAGACGATGCCGAGATGGATCGCAGAGGTCGAGGCCGCCTACCATCCCACCAGCGTGGTAGCTCCTCGTCACGTGAACCGCGCGAACCCCGTCGTCTTCACGATGAGCAGCACCAACCGTCGAATGGCACGCCGAAAATCGGCCGAGTGCAGCAGCTTGCGGCTGACCGTCAAGACTCGGGTCGTGACCGAACTGGACGGCCGCCCGCCAGCACCTTCAATCCGCCACCTGCCATGTCCTCCTCGTTGCTCGCCAAGCGACCTGCACTCGCTTACGTCGACGATGGTCGAGATGCAGACGAGAATACGCCATCCGTGGGTGGCAAGCTGATCTCGCCTCAATCAATTGCCGAACCTTCAGCCCAGGTCACGCTTCGTCCTAGGGATCCACCGCCTTCCACTGCTGAGCCCCTCAAGCCTGCGACTCGCAGTGCTGCTAGCGTCGCTAGTGCTGAAGATGGCAATCGTAGCCGTGCGTCCAACACCGTTTCTTCGACGGATCCGACTACTACCACCAGTACCCCTGGCCCACACAGCCCCACGTCGCGCAAGACCTTCGAGAAGAAAGTTGCCTTTGCGGAGACCGAAGATCGCGTAGACCACGCAATCATCTCGGACGAGTACGATGACGATGGCGAAGATGAGGACGCGAGCGCTTCGGTTCAACAAACAAACAGTGGTCCTAGCGCTAGTCGTTCTCATGAGGTCAAGCCGGCTCTCGTGGATGAATCAGCCGATGCAGTCTTTGAGATCGACGAAGAGACAGAAGACGTCGACGCCGACGCCGACGCCGATGACGATGGTGAGGTGCAAGAATCACAGCTGTCTCCTGAGGACAGCGATCGACACAAGGTCGAGATATTCCTGTCTGACCTCCGAACAGGAGCTTCTGGGCGACCGCGAGGTCAGGCAGACGATGCGCTTCCTGGCTATGAGGACGAAGCGGAGGGTGGATCAAGCAGTCGACGTGGACCAAGCTCTGGCTCTCTCTCTGACGATTTCCGCAGCTCGTTGTCATCTGATGACGAGGATGCAGTCCCGCCAGGCTTTGGCGCGGCTTCGTTCAGTGCCCTCGCGGCCAGCCAGAGTGCCATGCACACGCTTGCATCGTCCTTGGCTCGAGCTCGAGCTCGTGCTGATGGGTCTGGGTTTGATCCAGCTTCGCTTCGCATGGACGGTCGCATCGTTGTACCGCCGTCCTCGGTCTCGAATCGAGACTTGGAAGCGGAGTCTGAGCCTTTCGTTGTCGGCTCCCTTCGCAGCTCGTCTCGCCGCATGAGCGTACAGCTGCCGTCCAACACAACGCAATCGAGTCGCAAAGGCGGTGAGGCGATTGCCGGAACTCAAGGCCAAGCGCCTGGCAGTGTCTCTGGTGGCGCTCGTCATCAGCGATCTTCCTCTCGCAACCGAATCAGCAACATGTCGAAGGAGGACGCAGATACCGAGGTGCGACTCTCGGGTTTGCTCGCACCCAACGCTCCCTCACATCGTTCGCTGTGGTCGCCCAAAGAGGCTAAGGCGCGACGCTCGGGCAAGCACAAGTACAAGCTCAACGACGAGGATAATCTCAAGTGGGACCTGTGGAAGCGCAAGGTCGGCTCAGGCGATGCAGCTACACCTGCAGCCAGTGGCGAGGCAGCGTTTAGAGATGCAGAGAGCAAGCACGGTTCTCGTTCCACACCCATGGCTGTTGCCCCGCCATCGCAGTTCATCGCCGCTGGCAGCGGGATCGGACCCCGACCTCTTAGAGAGGCCACCATGATCGACCCGGACTCTTCGAATTCGATCAACACCTTCTCGGTGTTCGACCGTCATCTGCAAGCGAGGACAGCTGCGGCTGGCGATCCGGCGAACGCTACCGTTGCAGGTGGGCTAGCGATCGGCAAAAAGACTTGGGGCTACGGCTCGTTCAAGGACAACACGAGTGGGTTCGAGACGGAGCCCAAGACGTCACTTCCATACAAAGAAAAGATGATGGTACCTTCGCTGCGCAAAGCACTGCGGCGCAGCATCTTTGAGCCCGAGCCTCACGCCAAGCTCGAGACGATCCCTGACGCGGACGATCCTGCCACAAGCCCGAGCGCAGGCCGATCGACGACTGCATCGGGCACTTGTGCTCAGCCGATCTCGGGCGACAGCGATCAGCGTACAAGTGCTGCGACGGCGGTGAAACATGCAGAGCATAAGGGTGCTTTACCTGGAAGCGTCATTACTCGAGGCTTCCCCGTGCCAGGAGGTGCTTCGGCACCAGGCACCGAGACTGGTCAGTCTAATACGATGCGTTCGACAAGTTCGGCAGCGACTGAGCTCGGCGTCGCGTCTGTCTCGGCGTCGAGCAAGTCAAGCTCCGCGCCAGGCGAGCAAGTTACTCGAGACGCTGCGCTGGGAGCTTCTGTTGGCAGCTCTGGCACAGGAACGCCCACTAGCGTGGGTCGACGTTCTCCTCGGCCTGTGTACGTGCCGCCGCCGCCGCCGACGTCGGCGACGACGGTGCTGGAAAGCGATCCAGCGCAGCATCCACGCGCTCTGGAGCTGTTCGAAACGGACTGCGACACGAGCTTCCGTCTATACGAGGAGGGCGAAGAGGAAGAGACAGAGGAAGGATGGGCGAAAGTGCTCAAGTTCATGCATGTGGTTGAGCAGCTCAAGACGAACAAACGTACCGGGTGGTTGCATCACCGCGTTGCGGCGCCTGAGTCGATAGCAGACCACATGTATCGCATGGCGATGCTGTGTCTGCTCTGTCCGGCTGAAGCGGATGTGGATCTGGGCAAGTGTGTGCAGCTCGCCATTGTGCACGATCTGGCAGAAGCCGAGGTCGGCGACCTGACCCCGCTCGATGGGGTCGATAAGAAGGAAAAGGTGCGGCGCGAGAAGGAGGCGATCCAGTACTTTGTGCATGATCTGCTAGGTTCCAGTGCGGCAGGCTTGCGCATCGAAGCGCTCTGGGAAGAGTATGAAGCAAGACAGTCGAAGGAGAGCCGTCTCGTAAAGGATCTCGATCGGTTCGAGTTGGGTCTCCAGGCGATCGAGTACGAACGTCGCTTTCACATCGACGATCTCCAGCCATTCTGGGCCGGCAGCTTGCCGTATCTGACGCATCCAAGAATAAGGAGGTGGGCACACGAACTCGCCAGAGAGCGCCAGGCCTTGTGGCAGAGTAGAGGCTCCTCGTATATCCAGCACGCGCAGCAGCGAATGTAGCTTGCCTCAATTTCGTCGCACGCCATCCGACGCTTCCGCCTAGTGCCAATCACAAATGTCTCAAAACCCGACATAGCAAGCCTGCGCGCCTGCGCCGATATCGATATGAAAGCGACAAGATTGAAATGAGTGTGAATTGACCGAGCGACACGTGTGAAGAGTGTCACGGGTGGTAGGAGTGTGGGTGTGGGTGAGGGCTAGGAGAGGAACCAGCTCGCGTTAGCGTACCAGGAGAGGAGCGGGTTTGTGCCGTCTTTCAACTGGAGGGCATGTGTGTGTGCGTATCTGAGGAGGAAGTCCGAGTGGGAGAGGATTTTCAGGTTGCGGTCCGTGTTTGTCGTGGAGCTGTGGAGGGGGGACGAAAACAAATGCGAGGAAGAGAAAAAGTGTTGGCGTATACCGGGGGTGGGGTGACGATTGAAAATGTAGCGATATACGTTGCGCAGGTGGTCGAAGTTGGTCGGGAAGAAGATGTCAAAGTAGCCCTGCAGGACGAGGTAGGTTGTCACAGGGATCATGGAACCGTTGAAGCGCGTTTGGACGACGGGCGCATTGATGCCTTGAAGCGAGTCCGGGAGCGAGTCAAAGTCGGACATGATGAGTCGGTGATGTGGGAAGTTGCGTTTCAGTTGTTGCAACAACCGGAGCGCGTTGGTGGGGACAAACATGGGTGGCGTCAGGTTCGGGAAGAACGGCGCATGGGTAGCGACGGCTCGACGTAGTCGATCCGGTAGCAAGCGCAGCACACCCGACGACGCCGAGAGCGGCGAGAGCGACGAGCCGATGATCGAGAGGTACTGCTGGATCAGTGCATCGCTCAGTGGTTCCCACAGCTCGTGCATATCGCCGGTATCATCGATCGACACCACCGCCTGGTACGGCGTGAGATCCTTGGTCGAGAACCGCACCACGTCGTGCGCCAGATTATCAAACACTTCCAGCGCAATCACGAAACACGGCTCCTGAACCACGCCGCGATTCCACGTCAGAATATCCTGGTTGACAACCTCACTCCTCTCCACATGCCCACCGAGCTTCCTCCTCTGTTCCGCAGCTAACCGTGCTGAGATCTCGACGATTTTGTAGCGCGTTCGTGTGTAAATCTCGGGCTCATTCTGCTCCAGGTAATCCAAGATGCCCCTCGCCAAAGCCCCTGATCCAGCGCCAAGCTCGTACACGACCAGATCATCGTACGGATAGTTGTGCAGTTTGTACTCAGCCACCAGGTATCTCGCTATGGCGTGCGCGTAGTACGGTTGGAAGATCTGCGTAGGCGTATGCCACACCTGTTTGGCAGCCATCGCTTGTACATCGCTTTCCTGTACACCTTCGCTCTGTCGCATCGCGCGTCCGCGTCGTTGTGCCTCTTCCAAACCCGCCGCACTGTACTCGGCCGCTGCGCGCGAAGCTTTCGTCGACGCCGACGCTCGCTTTGCAGCACGCTCGCGTCGTTCCTTTCCAAGACTCTGTTCGAACTCTTGCGATTTCGCCTTGGCCGTCAGAGTGTCTTTCCGTTCTTGCACCAGGATCGAGATCTGTTCTTCGAACAGTTGGTAGCGTTCTTCGACGAGACGCATGAATTCGGATTCGTTCTTGATCGAGTTAAAGTCGAAGCCGGGGTTAGCAGGTCGTAGCAGTCCCATTTCCTCCTTATACAACTGTCCAGCGACCTCTCTGAAAGCTTCAGCTTGTGTTTCTTGTGCTTCCGAGGCGGCGGGGGGATCTGGGAGCAGAACAGCCTGCTTGGTGAAATACCCATACTCCGGGTTATACAGGCTGTCGTGGATAAAGTCTCGTGCCAACATGCGCACCTCACGTGGTCGACCACCGGGGCCTGTCACTTTTGTACGAGACGTTGCGAGCTCTTGAGCGGTCACGAGAGGATATGTGTAGTGTTTAGCTTCTGGGAGCAAGCTGAAAGGGTCGTAGTTGTACTGCGAGCGGTGTCGTGACCATCGGTCTTTCTCTTGATCCGCATCCTTACTTTTCCGAGATGACGACGAGCTTACATGTCGAAAGAAGCCGGTTGTTTGTGCCAGTCGCGTCCGAGATATCGCCTCCGGTATCAACCGCGTATGAAGCGGATGTGCGTTGGTGGAGAAACAACGATGTGCTACCACTGCGCTGTTGGAAGCACTGCGAACACAAGCACCGCTTGTCTGCTGGATAACAAAACGCGCAGAGCTACTTGCTGCAGCCATGGTGTCGGCTGTGATATGAAAAGGAAACGAGAGCCTGTGTGGTGCCAGCGATAGCTGTCGTAGGGAGAGCAACAGAAACGTCAACGGTCAAAGACTAGCCGAAGGCGAATGTAGAACAAAAGCTGCTCGCCTTCGAGCTTAGCTTTCACCGAAAGCCGAGTTTTTTTTCGCCTGGCTGCGCGTTTTCTGCGTCCCAACTCACATGTGACTCTCTCGCCATCACCGTGCACGATTCACGATTGACTCAATTCCCAAGGACTCTGCACAAGAGGCCGCCTTTTCACCGAAATCTAGCAGGATGATTATCATTTCTATCAAAACAACATTGGTGATTCTCTGCCTTGTCAGGACAGATCAAACCCAGCTTCGCTCTGGATCGCATACCTGAGCTTATCTTCGCACGTCTGTTCATCCGCATAATCGGGGAGCTTCAACATGTTTACACACGTGCTCGCCGTCGGCAGCCTGCTCGTATCATCGCCCGCCTTTCTGATCGCAAACAGCGGGTTCAGCTGACTAAATCCGAGCAGCGGCGGATTGGGCGAGCTGGTGACAAACTTGAGGAAAGCCTTGCGCATGCGCTGGTCGAACCCTTCCAATACCTTCCAGAAATGCTGCACTGTCAGATCCGCTTCGTGGTATCCACCGAGCACGGTGTGCTTACGCAGATCGTCAATGTCCACCGGATCCTCGGTGCCTGAGATCAGGATTGACAGTTCTTCGCGGTTGAAGTTTCGCAGCCAGCGAGGGTTGACAATGTCAGCCAAACCATTGAAGAAGGCAGTGCACTGATGCTGGATCTGCGTCGAAAGTCGATAGTGTGAGATGCGGAAGATGTACTCCATCCGGTTAAGATTGGTGACAGGGATGTTGGCGCCGCCAGGCACCAGCTCGCGCGTCATGCTGACGCCAAACTCCTCGTCAGTAACAGTAAAGTTGAGCGAAAGGTCTTCCACATTGCCCTGGTAATTTTTGAGCGAGATGAGACCCTTGTACAGCTCCTTGTCCAGGCTATCGATCGAGCCCAGGTCGTCAAGGTACGACTGCTTGCCAAGCATTTTCGACAAGAAGAAGCCGGCAAATTTGGCGTCGACCAAGATGCCTTCATACAGCGCCTTGCCAATCACACGCCCAAGAAATTCGTACCACTCGAGTTGGTCCGACGATGTTGCGTACGTGTGCGGGTTCGGATACAGCTCCTGAGCATCTGTTGCCTTCCACAGTCCGCGATTCGTGTCGAATGCTTCTCGCACCAGCGACGTGAGAAACTCTTTGAACAATCCGCCGCCGTCAATGCCAGCTTCCGGTTGGCCGAATTGGTCGACAAAGATGATCTCGAGCGGCTTCTTGAGTTCAGCACCCAGGGGAAACAAGCTGACAAATCCATCCTGCGCCACATGATCTCGTCGAATTTTCACAGCTCGTCGTCGTTGGTACCGGTCCGCGTAGATGCCGTTTTTCACTGCATCGATATTGACGAATTGGCGGAAGATCTGCACGCGCACGTCAAAGGGGATCATGAACGGCACATTGTTCAAGATGCCGAGACGTGGCGAAAGGAAGGCCAAGTTGAGCGCGGTGAGGTGACGGTTTCGGGCGCCGCCCTGCGCGCGCAGCTGTTGCAGACGAGCTAGAGGTTGGCGCGATCGCCTGTCGTCATCCTCATCGTTCGAAGCCTCGTCTCCGGAAGAATCCTCGATCATCGGCGCTGCTGAAGACGCGGTGGAATGCAGGGAATCGGTTGTAGTCGCAGCGGGGCCAGCGGACCCTTCATCCTGCTGTTGCTGCTGCTGTTCGCTGCTGAGCTGCTCCTCCTCGAGCACGACGGTGCGCATGAAATCATTGAGATCGAGATGGCTCACCATCAACCAATGATCGGTAGGCGCAAAGCGGTGCCTCGAGTCTCGCGAATGCAGCTGCTTGAGCAAGGTGGTCACCAGCGTTCGAAGCGACAAAAGCGTCATTCGCATGCCAGGCACTCGCGGGGTGTAACCCTGAACCTTGATGCCTCCCATATCGCCACCGTCGAGGTTAACCAGCCGAGATTTGCCCTCGTACCAATACATAGCAAATGCTACGTTGCGCAAAAGGCCGCTGATGCTCAGGATTTCGTCGCGCGAGAGCCAGGCCACATTTGAACGAGCGCCACCGCCGAAATTTTCGTCCACGGTCGAAAAGAACTCGTCATCGCCAAGCGTGAGGAGCACCTTGGAAAGCATCTCGAGAACCAGAACGAGCGCAGGCCATTCTTTGCCAGTATCTGGTCTCGAAAGAGAAGCAAGGATCTCACGCGCTTTGGTATTATCGTGCGCGGAGGCTAAATTGCGGGCGAGCGCACTGCCGCGAACGTAGCCTCTCCAGAACTCTCGAATGAGGCCGGTCCCCGATGGACCGATGGATCGTGCCTGCTTGGCGGCCTGGTTGGCGGCTTGCATTTCTGCTCCAGAGTACAGCAGACGGTTAAGAACGTGGTCCTGCTTCTCAGTCGGCCACGCAGAGAGGGCTGAGCAGATGAAGGCGAACAGCGGCGCTCGAGTAGATGTGGGGAATCGCTTCGAGATGGCGAGAATTTGGGTAAGGTGGTCGTCAGAGATGAGGATGCGCAGCCTCTCATAGGTCTCGAGCGCATCTGACCGTGCAGCCTTGCGATCATTGCTGCTGCAAGAGAATGTGCCGGGCGCGCTAGTGGCCGGAAGGGCGCCTGCGTTGCCAGGAGGCGCTTCAAAGACAGAGCTTGGAAGCCAGTCTTGGGCATTGGTGAGCGCCTGAAGGTACTTTGCCAGAGAAGCGCCGTCCTTTATGAACGAGATACGTTGAGAGCCGAATGCTAGCAGGTTGGAGAGCAAGTAAGGCTGAGAGAGAGCTTGAGCTGCCTCTGCTGCACTGCTCGAGGCAGGGCACGCATGGTCGACTTGGTCGGATCGTACATGTTTTGGCTCAAATATGGTAATCCAGTCGAGCAGATCGGTGAAAGGCAAATGCTTGGCCAGTTCGGTGACGGCGTTCAGAGGCAGACGCTTGCGCAGCGCAGGAATCGTCATGATGTCAATAGCAAAGAAGTGCAGTGCTCTCTGGCCGAGGGCAGAGCTGTCTGATTGCCGTCGCTGCACATCTTTGTCTATATCCATAGCATCGTCCTGTGTTGCAGCTTGTGCCACTTTGGCCGCAGAGGAGGTATAAGCGAGTTTGAAGGAGTGAATGGGCGCCAGTGATAGCGAAACGGCTGATGACAGACTTGTAGCCGTCGTCTTTTGTTGAACGGTAAAGGAGATGATGTGATTACGAAGGGTGCGATGCAGGCCGAGATCGAGAAGAAGAGACAGAAGCGAGTCGGCCAATGTCTGGTCATGCTTGGCCGACGAGATGGAATTGGCAGGTGATTGGGCGTTTACGCCTGTGATGAGGCCGAGAAAAGCGAGAATTTCCATGTCTAGACTGGACGGGAATGTTGCTGCAGATGCAGAGCTGCCTCTGGATGCTGCTGTTGTGGCAAGGAACCGAAGAGCATGTTTGCAGGCCAAGCGCAGCAGCGAGGGCCAGCTGTCGGCGAGCGTGTGGATCTGATGTGCGTTTTGAAATGGAAGAAAGACAAGGTGCTTGCCATCGGTGGGTTTGGAGACGAGCCGAAGCCAGCTTTGAAAAAGCCGAGAATCTGACTCGTCCATCTTTCTCGAAGCCGGGCCGAGACTGAGTAGCAAGGTTCGGGTACCGAGAATGAGTTCTGGCAACGCCGACGGCTCTGCTTCAACATGTTCCAGGAGCTGCTGAGCCTGGTGCTGCCATTGTGACCTGACTTGCCGAGACTGTAAGATACGCCGGGTCTGCGATTGTATTCGAACAGAGGCCACTTGTTTACGTCTTTGCTGCTCACGTTCGAGGCGTTGCGCCCTTGCACTGCCCGCAGGGTCTGCGGATAACGTTGAGGTACCACCGAGAGTGACAGGTGCTCTTGCACGACCTGCGCCGGTAAAGTGGAAGCTCATAGCGACTGAAGGAGCGTGGCGGCGCGCACTTTTAATCGCCCTTGGTGTGCTTCGAAGGGAGGACAACGATGGTTGTCGAGATGACAGAACAGACGAAGGCGAACTTACTACCAAGCCCAAGGAATTGTTTGCGCAGTTGATGGGTTTCGCGGGTGTATCAGGAGCGCCATGTGTGCACGGTGAATTTCGAGATTCGTGATTACGAAGCCTAAAATCTGTGAATCACGAATGTACTCTGTGACTACTTACTGGATGTGGTTACTTGCGGCTCTCGATACAAGTCACAGTCACGAGTGTCAAGATAGTTTGTGAGTCAAGCCCGAAGCAGCGCACTGCTCAGCGCTTTAGGAAGTCACGAGTGTACGTCGCAGTGTACCTGACGCGTCCCTCGAAACCAGCCGTTCTTAACGCCGTGACCTCCACTTGCGTCTTTTCTTTGGATTTTCCTGTGGTGAGTGTGATTGTTAGGAAACATGGTATAGTTACAACAACATTCGTGATTTTGGAGACCGCACGTGCCACAAGTCGTGAATCACGAATCGTGAATCGTGAATCGTGAATCGTGAATCGTGAATCGTGAATCCGTGACTTGGCCAAAGCATTCACGATTCATGATTACCTTCACCCTTGTCCTAGATCCGATGATTCACGACCTTTCTTTCGTGTTTCGCTCAACGTTGCTCCTACGCTCAAAGTTGCTTCTTAACTTCGATAGCAATCCGTCAGGATTGAGACAGATTGTCCGACGTATTGCTCTTCTATGCAGGCATGTCGGATCAGCTCGAATACACGCTCCTGTACTGGCCCGACATCCCAGGTCGTGGCGAGTTTGTGCGGCTCTGCTTCGAGGCTGCCGGTGTCAAGTACAGAGAAGTCAACGATGTAGCCAAGCTGCAGAAGCTGCTATCGAACAAGGACCTAGTCGGACTAGCTGCTCCGCACTTTGCTGTTCCCATCCTCCGTGTCAGCGCAGGCTACGATGCCGAATCGGCTTCCAAAAAGGTCAAGTCAGAAACTGGTGCAGACATCAAGGACGCTCATGCAACGCACTACATCAGCCAGACACCTGCGATCCTGTTTTTTCTCGCACCACGTCTTGGACTGCTCGGTGATGTGCACCAGCTCTCCGGACTAGATCGCGATGTAGCCGTTGCTCAACTTCACCAGCTCTGTGCAACTGCTCTGGATCTTAACAACGAAGTGCACGACTCGCATCACCCGATCTCAGTGTCGTCCTACTACGAAGATCAGCGAGAAGAAGCTCAGAAACGCGCTGCTGATTTGCGCACCAATCGTATCCCCAAATTCCTGAAGCTATTTGAAACGGCACTAAGCCAGGACGGTGCTGGCTTGGATCAGAAGAAACAGGGCGCAAGGAGAGTGTGGGGAAGCAAGACGAGTGTGGCTGATCTGACCCTCTTTCAGGTCGTGGACGGTCTGCAGTACGCCTTGCCCAAGTATATGCAGAGACTTAAGGATCAAGGCGAGTACGAGAACGTCTTTGTGCTGCACAGCGATATCAGAGCTGAGCTCAAGGGATACCTCGAGAGCAAGAGGAGACTTCCCTACTCGAATGGCGTCTTTCGATACTATCCAGAGCTGGACGATGCGTAATCTGGTGTTCGAACCGAATCTCAAACGTCCAACTGCGCCTCGTCCTTTGGCTGCCTTGAAAACCACGTGGCCATGAGAGCAAGCCAACACGAGGACCTGGCTCAGCTCTACCCGTTCTATGGATGCTGTATCGACGTTCAGGTCGATCATCTGGAATGCCACCAACCACCTAAGTTAATATGAGTCGAGAGATTGCCGAACCCCGCCTTGATTTTTTTTGGAGCAGACAGAGGAAAGCTGCAGTCTGCAATCTGTAGAGATTGCCGACACACGACGGGAGTCGGCGACTAAATTGCCTGGCTTGCCTCTGCTTGCACTAATCTTACCTGTCAACTTGCAAGGGAAACCCCCTTTTTTTATTAAAAAAAATAAAAACTAAACTTCGACTCGCGTTTGCCGACAAAGTTGCAACACGACACTCACGACTCACGACCCCAGCACAAACGACGACTCGTGACTGCGCTGTAATCTGCTCTCTCGGCTATCTCGTTTGCTTCGACACGCCTCAGGGCTCGTTCTTTCTATCTGCGGTGGTGAACTGGACAGTGGCCAATCATGGCTTGCATGTGGAGAAGTGTGGTCCGGTGATCTCTGTCGATGTCAGGGTCAGACAGAAGAAACAGCTCGAACAGACTCTCCTCGTATTGGGCCTGAGTTGAATATAAAGTCCTAGCCGGTGCCAGATCTTTGTGACGTTAGCTTTCCGCCTTCAACTTTTCTATCACTGCTGCATTTCCACATATCTCGTCATGGCTCCTGTTGCAAACACCAAATCTTCGGTGGAGCTCTCCGCTCTTAAGGACAATCTCATCCTCATGGCTACGCACAAAAAGGAGCTTGAGCTGATCAAATCCACACCTGCTGCTCCAGGGCCGGGAATGGCTCTGGTCCACGTTCGCGCTACGGGCGTGTGTGGTTCCGACGTGCACTTCTGGAAGCATGCCGGACTCGGACCTTGGAAGATCGAATCACAGTGCGCTCTAGGTCACGAATCTGGAGGAATCGTCATTGCGGTCGGTGAAGGCGTCGACAACGTGGTCCCTGGTGATCGCGTAGCCATTGAGCCTGGGGTTCCATGCTTCAAAGCTACGTGCGACTTTTGTCGTACAGGAAAGTACAATCTCTGCCCCACCGTCGACTTTTACTCGGTCCCTCCTAAGGATGGAACGCTCAAACGATACCACGAGCACCCAGCGGGCTGGCTGCACAAGGTTCCAGACAACATGTCGTACGAAGAAATTGCGCTTCTCGAACCTCTTTCGGTCACTTTGCAGGCTACACTTCAAGCCGAAATCTCGCTGGGAACGCCGGTGCTAATCACGGGAGCAGGTCCAATTGGAATCGTCCAGCTGCTGTGTGCAAGTGCTGCAGGTGCTACACCGATCGTCATCACTGACGTCGTCAAGGACCGACTCGATTTCGCCCAAAAGATTGTCCCTGGAACTTTCACCTATCAAATCGACCCCAAGAAATCTCCGCTCGAAAGCGCCACTGAGATCTGCAAGGTCTTCTCCAAGGCAAGCGGAAAACACATCGCCCAAGGTGAGCGTGACGTCCAACCCGCCATCACAATGGAATGCACCGGCATTGAAAGCTCGATCCAAACCGCTTCGTACGCCACCGCAGCCAGCGGCTTAGTCTTTGTGATTGGTGTAGGTGCCAACTTGCAACAAATTCCTTTCATGCACCTTTCCACCAACGAAATCACGCTCAAATTCTTGTTCAGGTACAGGGACACTTGGCCCAGAGCAATCAGATTGGTCAGCAGCGGCAAGATCGATGTCAAGCAAATCGTGACCAGCCGCTTCCCGCTAGAAAAGGCAAAGGAGGCTGTAGAACATGCGGCGGATAGGTCCAAGTTTAGTGTCAAGACAATCATCTATGATGATCAGGAGTAGTGGTAATCGAGGTTGATCGTCTAGTATCTTGTTCGGTGTAGGGTTAGTGTAAAGAGCTTTGTTTGAATCACGCATGTCTGATGGAAAAGCTCGTCGCCGTTCAATAAGAAATCATCATGAATGTTAACCGCGAAATGCTGTGAGGAGTGTGTGCATTGCTCGGCACATATATGTCCTCTAGCCACGCTGAGCAAATTCCTGCAGCCAGCCAGGCTCGATAACGCTGACCGTCCTAGCAAATGTTTGGGTTGTGAACACGAGCTCTTCAAAGAGAATCGCGTCCATCTTCTTACTCGTACCTGGACCGCGAGTTGGTGCTTCTCGTGCCATCTTACTAGGATGCAACGTGGATGAGGGGTGGATCTTGAACATGCCAGCTGAGCTCGAAGCGGACGAAGTGATGCGCTTGTACGTGTTGGGTGCGGAAGCGTTTTTCAAGGCTGCGTTGGCGATGCGTCCTTCGAGAAGCGATTGACGGAGACCGGTGAAGTGGGTATCCTCTTCGGAATGGTGTGTGGACAAGGGAGTGGCGAATTTGCGAGTGACGAAGAGTCCGCTTCTATCCACTTGCTTGATCAGCGCCGAGCAAGAGGAGCTGTCTGAATCGGATTCCGATGCCTTGTCTTGCTGGTGGTTTGCAGTACTATCGAAACGTTGATCGAGATCGTCATCACACACTATGTTTTGCTGTCGACAAATCGTTTGCAGTTGCTTTCGAATATGCAGCACGTTCTTGACCGCTTTCTCGTGAACGTAGTGATTGCTACACCACGCCTTGAGCTGTTCTTTGGCTTCGCGCTCTACCACCTTGGCATCAACGTTAGCCTCACCCTTGCGCCTCTTGGCCATTTGACGTGATTTATCCGATTCGTCAAGATACGAATACAAGACGCTAAGCAGCGTAGCGTGGTCACCGGTTGGATGGATGAAGGTAGCTTTGGCTCGATTCGCCTCGTCGCGTTTTTCCGGGTCGGAAGGCTCGACAAGGATAGACCGGTCCGCGGAAAGGATCGCGATCAGGTCACGAACCTGTCTTGCTACTGTAGGACCGCGTTCACCGGCAGCGATGAGCGAGCGTGAGTAGGATGGTGATACGGGAAGCATGGCCATCTTGCTACCGATCGATGTCAAAGCCAGTTTGGCGGTTGGTTTTACCGCTTTCGCCTCGGCCTCGCCTTTGCACTGTGACTGAGCAGGGATGGTCTTGATCTCGAGCGCGCCCAGCTGGATTAGCTGAAGGACAGATTCCTGCAAGCCCGTACGATCGGGTTGATCCAACCAGTCGAATGTATATGGATCTTGACCCATAGCGCAAAGTTGGAGCACGGCAGCAGCTAGATCTGTCCTTACGATCTCAGGAGTGCCGGCAAGCGAAAGACTCTTGAATGCCTCCTGCGTGTACAAACGGTAGCACTCTCCTGCACGTTCACGACCCGCTCGACCTGCTCGCTGCCTCGCCGCCGACTGACTGATCTCTTGCACCTGTAGCGTCTCGACTGCTGTTCCCGGTGTGTAAACTTTCTCTTTCGCCAAACCGCAGTCGACAACAAAGACGATACCCGGAATCGTGATACTTGTTTCGGCAATGTTGGTAGCCAGCACAACTTTGCGCGTGCGAGGTGGTGTGGGACCAAACACTTTGGCACTTGCACTGGGGCCGAGAGCAGCATAGAGCGGAGCAATCATGAGCGACATGGGAAGCTGCTTTCCCTCAGCTTCAGCCCAGGCAGGTAGTTCGGACGAGTAGAGCTCCAAAGAACGTGCGAGCGTGTCGATCTCTTCCTGACCAGTCATAAAGACAAGAATGTCGCCTGGCGGGCGCGAGACATGGATCTGAAGAACAGTGCGTAAAGCAGCGTCAGTCCATTCTTGCGCTGGTTGGTCGGTGTGAAACATGGTGACCTCGTGTTGACGGCCTTTGACGTAGAGGATGGGAACTTGTTGCTTTTCATTGGCTGCGGTGATTGTTTTGGAGTCGAATATGCTCATGGTGTTAGCAAGGGCAGTAGATGGCGTAGCAAAGAAGTTGGCGAACCGGTCGGCATCGAGGGTGGCAGACATGACAATGATCTTGAGCTCGGACACTTCGGGCTCGTTTGAGGGCTTGCCACGTGCCACCCAGGAGTAACGGAGCGCTTTGCGTTCACGTTGTATTCTTTTGGCAAGACCGAGCACCTGATCTGTACGAAGCGTCCTTTCGTGCGCCTCATCGATGATCAGCACCGAATACTTGAGCAGCAAGTTGGACTGCAAGGCGGTCGAATTTGGAGAAGCCGAACTAGATATACCAGCAGCAACATCACCAATCATTTCTCGCAACACCATACCGTCGGTCATGAACTTGACACGCGTGTTGCGGGTGGTGCGATCCTCGAATCGAATGCTGTAACCAACCAAGCCGCCTGCGGCTGTTCGTGCTTTGCCCTTGAGGTTGGGTAGCAGAGCAGGGTCAGGCTGACCCATCTCTACTGCAACACGCCGTGCAAGTGAGGTAGCAGCGACTCGTCTAGGTTGTGTCACACCGATCATCTGGACAGGTGCGTGGCGTGCGAAACCTGCTTCGAATAGGAATTGGGGGATCTGGGTGGTTTTGCCTGAACCGGTCTCGCCGAGAATGACAACCGTGTCATGCTTGCGGATCGCTTCTACGATAGCTTCTTTTCCAGAAGAGATGGGTAGAGCTGCCCGAGAATCGGTTATGCGCTGATTGACGTTTTTCAGTGCATCTTTGATCCATGCTGCGCCGTCGGACCCGTTTGAAGTGAAAGCATGCGTGCTGCGAGAAGGTGGCGAAGGCGCTGAATGAGAGGGCGTGCGCGTTACTTCTGGCTTAAAGAAAGTCTTGGATGGACTTGACAGGTTGTGAGAGGGTGCATTGACATACTTGCTCTTTTTGATCTTCTTGGGTGACGATGGGTTGGACGAGACGGCGGTGGGTGAGTTTGGCGAAGCGAGTCCATCTTGTCGGTACCGCTTCTTCTGTGGTGAATAATGGATTAGGGGCATGTCGTGAAGATCAAGAAGGACGGTCTGAGGAGGTTTCGTGGAGAGAAGAGACGAGCATCTATGCAGGCGAGTAGGTGTGAGGGATGGAGGCGGGGAGGAGCGGCTCAAGCTTGGAATCTTGGGAATCCTTTTTGCTGGTTGCGGCCTTTGATGCAAGCTTCCAAAAATTTGGGTTTAAAGTGCGAAGCCGAGTTCCGGAAAGGTGTCAGACTGCGGAACGCGGAACGCGGAACGTGGCACGTGGGAAGTGGGACCTGGGACCTGGGACGTGGGATATTGTGAAGGATGTATGGTTGTATGACCTAACATGTGTCTGCACGCCCACACGCCAACACGCAATCGTGAATCGCAAACCAAGCCCCTGCCGTAAAGCTTTGCCAGGTAATCATGAATCGTGAATCATATACCTGCCTGCTGGAAAATGGAAGATTTTGTGCAGGCAGCTTAGACCGAAAGGCTTGCATCACGGCAAGGAGGATGCGAAATGGAAACGAGATGTTGAGCGAGGCGGAGGTGGAATCGTGAATGAGAGCACAGCCTCACGTCGAAAAGCAATTACGCGAGTTGGGCTTGGCACAGGAAAGAAAGCTGTCAAAGGTGCACCGCCCCATCCTTCATCTTGGGTAACGTATTAAATTCTGTCTGGCGTGTGATCTGATGCACTCCCGACTGTACAGTGCAGTACGCTAGGGTAGGTACAAACGTGGGTTTCGTACATGGACTTGTCGATCTCGGTGATTCGCATGTCGGTTGTTGACGATCCCGCAGGAAGGAACCCGGCGATCCATAATTGACGATTGGTGCAAGGCATGAATCGCTTCTGCGTTATTTGGGAAGGTGGTGTTGGGTCGTGCCATAAGTTGAGTCGACGGGAGTCCTTGGATTCTTCTACCAATTCTCGCGGCTTTCCTCGCGCACCGAAAAGACTCGACTCGGCAATGACTCTCTTAACGAGCAGGGATCACGAATCCAGCACTCACGCCAGCTCTCACGACTGGTCGATGAGTTAAACAAGAAGGACTTGGACTCAAAGACGAAAGATGACATTCTCAAAGGTCGTGTCTGTCTTTGCCATGTTGATCGCAGCGAGTACCTCGTCGGTCCAGTATGCGGAGCTGCGCCGACCTAAGACTCCGTGCATCGTGGATCCCTGTGACAATGTACTCCCTCTCCGACCATGCATGAGATGGATAAGCCAATCTGATCGTCGAAGCGATCAGCGATACGCGCGCAAGCTGTTGGATACATCCTTTGGAATAAATAATGCCGATTCCAAGTCCGGACGCTTTGTGCGGATCACGAGACAAAATGCCGAATGTGCATGTGATCAAGATGATCATGACAACGATGGCAGCAGCAAGTGGAAAAGCGCTCATTGTCAAGAAGGACGAGGAGGTCATAACAAAGCCAAGAAGCAAAGAACGAGAAAGAAGCGTTGGAATTTCAAAGGGCCTAGCGAGATTCACGGTTCGTCGGTTGAAATCCGGCGTCGCGCCTTGTTTGGTTGTGCATGCAGGTCGAATCGTGAATCTGCGTCGCTTTAACCAACCTCTCGTGTCTGAGAACCGCTTCCTGTTGCTACGATTCGTCACTGTTGCGCACTAGCACTCACAAATCTGGATAAGATCGTCTGTTACTTGTGCCTCTTGTTCATCTCCCCGTCAAGGCCACCAACAGTCACTTTTAGTCACAACGTGTTGGTTCAAAGTTTACGTTGATGACTGGTCGGTGTCTCGCTCAGATTTGTGATTGCTTAAATACAGCCGTGAGCCACACTCGCGACTGTTGCAAAGGGCACGTGCCGTCCACCCCGCCTTGCTTGTCTTGCTTGCCTTGCTTGCCTTGCTTGCCTTGCTTGCCTTGCTTGCCTTGGCTCGCCCTCGTGCCTGCCTCTTGATTTTGTTTTTCCTGAGTTGCCTCTGACCATCGTTTCGAGTCTTCTTCCTACCATCCTCATCTTTTCCCTATTTTCGTCTTCTCCATCGCTTGTCTTCGCTCGTCTGATCCGCCCACATCCGTCATACATCCGCTTTTGGTATCATTGCGTCACCACCTTGACACCCAAGATCCTACTTTGGCTGCGTCAGATCAACCCACCAGACCCACACACTTTTTTGCTCGTACAAAGGCGGCCCAATCGATCGACTCGTGCCATACCTGACAAAACTGAACCTATACATCCTGGAGTAGCCACGGTCAACCATCACGTCACGCACCACACATCCCAACATTGGAACACTTCTTCCACTCGCCGCTTGCTGTTCACGCTCTATATCCTGCCACCAGAACGGGCATATCACTAGGAGCACCTGGCTTCTATTCCTCCGCAATTTCACCAGCTGCTGATCTTGACGTAGACAAGATGTCGGCACATCCATCAAACCCACACCGTACACCGTATAACGTCCTCAATCAGACGTTCCTGATCGACAATGCCTACGCCATCACCAAGGACCTCGGCCAGGGTGCCTACGGTTGCGTAGCTGCTGCCACCCACAAGGGCACCGGCGAAAGCGTAGCTATCAAAAAGATCACCAACGTCTTCACCAAAAAGATCCTCACAAAACGTGCCTTACGAGAGATCAAACTTTTGCGTCACTTCCGCGGCCACAAAAACATCACCTGCCTATACGACATGGACATTATCGACCCCGTCGGCTTCAACGAGGTCTATCTCTATGAAGAGCTCATGGAAGCTGATTTGCATGCCATCATTCGATCCGGCCAGCCTTTGTCGGACGCTCACTTTCAGTCGTTCATCTATCAAACACTGTGCGGCTTGAAGTACATTCATTCCGCCTCGGTCTTGCATCGAGACCTCAAGCCCGGCAACTTGCTCGTCAACGCCGACTGCGAACTCAAGATCTGCGATTTTGGCCTTGCACGTGGCTTCGAGACGGATCCGGAATTGGCCAAGCAGGTGGGCGCAGGTTTCATGACCGAGTACGTAGCAACTCGATGGTATCGTGCACCAGAAATCATGCTCAGCTTTCAGAACTATACCACAGCGATCGACATCTGGTCGGTTGGATGCATCCTTGCCGAGCTCTTGGGAGGACGACCGATCTTCAAGGGTAGGGACTACGTCGATCAGCTCAACCAGATTTTGCACTACTTGGGAACGCCGAGCGAAGAGACGCTCCGACGCGTTGGATCTCCGCGTGCACAGGACTACATTCGATCTCTACCTTATCAACCGCGCATTCCTTTCGATCGACTATATCCACAAGCCAACCCTCAGGCGCTGAACCTGTTGGAACGCATGCTCGAGTTCGACCCCGCCAAACGCATCTCCTGCGAAGAGGCACTGCAGCACCCATACCTGTCAGTATGGCATGACCCCGCTGACGAACCCGTCTGCCCGCGCAAGTTTGATTTCGGCTTTGAAAGCGTCGATGAAGTGCAAGGCATGAAGACGCTCATTCTCGAGGAAGTGCGTAGCTTCCGAACCGAAGTTCGACGTCAGGCCAGATTGATGCAACAACCAAAGAGGCAAGAGTCTTTGCCTATTCCAAGCAGAGAGGACATTCAGCGGAGCAGTCCAACCGAGGAAGGCAATCCGGCCTATTCGGTATTAGGTGCAAGTGCGGGCATCATTCAGGGTGCAACCAACTCGGAGCATGCCAGCGGCGTGCTCAATGATGCGTGTGTCATGGAGGAGCCTGCAGAGAGCTTTGAGAGGGAGTTGATGCAGGCAAGGTAAACAGCTCACCTCGCGGTCAAAATCGACATGATGCAATGCAGATAATTTCAACTTGACACTCACGACCAAGTCGAAAGATGTAGGACTTGGCAGCTTGGGTTGAGGCTCAGAAATGGGTTGTGAGATAATTTGGATGTGATATTCGTGATTGGGCACGTTACTCTACCAGACGACTTTCAGAGTCGACAAACGCGTGAACGGCGATATCGGCATTGACGACACCAGCGTTTTCGAGAACGTGGAGCGTGTCTTTGATTGTTTGGCTCGAGATGGTGGTAGTGGATGTATTCTGTCCGGTGCTGGGAAGCTTGAGCGAGGTCGGATTGGGTGTTTGCTCACCAGCCCACCTGACGGTGTCCAACCAGCTCTGCACGTCTTGCTGCTTGTACTGGTGGTGTGCAACGATCCATTGCAGGGCGCTTCCGTTCTGTCTGGTTTCAGGGTTGGCAAAGTCTCGGATGCTCTGTTGCAGTCGGTTGAGGAAATCGGGAAGGATGCTAGAGACCGCGTGGTGAGGCGCCAGGGCAGTGTTGGACGAAGCAGCGATCGTCCAACTAGGCCAGGGTGTGGGGACGTTGCCGATAAATCTCAGCTCGCCCGAGTCGACGTAGGGCTTGGTGGTATACCATTCCCACATGAAACAGCTCGTCTGTGCGCCCTCTTTGCCGTTGACACCATCGCGCAGATTCTGAAAAGTGTCGTTGACTTTGAACTCGAGCTCGGCACCAGCACCGCTCGTAGCGCTCGTGTTCCATCCGTGCTGCAACGCCATGACGCTAGCCATGATCTGACTTCCACTGCCGATGCGAGAGATGCCGATCTTGGTTCGCCTTAGATCGTCGATCGAGTTGTACGACGACGCATACGGTTGCGTACCCGTGATCACCGCCCAGTTGAGCGAAGTGCGTACGTATGAGCCCACGAGCTTGTAGTCGCTTCGTCCTTTGGCAATGCCCGTGATCAGCGCTTCGGTGAGAGCGACGGCTACATCAATCGTTTGTCCGTTGGTCTCCGACGCGTCGAGCGACGTCAGCATCTGACCTGTCCCCGAAGGTTGCGAGACCAGCTCGATGTTCTGCTTGCCCCAGTCAGTGGCAGCGAGGTGGTGCAGCGGAGCTGCAAAGTGCTCCGGTACATAGCCGATGCGCAGTTTGTTCGTCTCGCCCATTGTTGCAAAGCTGTCTTACTTTCTTCTCTTTGCGGCGTACAAGGTCGATGTGGTATAGAGAACGACTGTCTACAAGCCGTGGAAAGTAAGGTAGCCGTGCCTGGAAGAATGCGCCCAAGTTTAGCCTCGGCTATCACATACAGTCGTGAGTACGTGATACACACACTTACGACTCTCACACAAGTCACCAAGCAAGCGACGAGCGTCAAGTCTTTACCTCGACTCACGACTTGGACCGGCGATTTGACCCTTTCGCTGAGAGCTCCACAGAGAAATGATACTATTAGATTATTCACGATTAACTTATTCGTGAGCCATGGTTGCGACATTTGGAAAACGTGAAACTAGGCTTTTGGCACCGATCGGGTGGGCCCGATGTCGCGCTCGTCACTGCGTGTTGGAGCAAGCACAGACCACCGCACACTCGTGACTGCGGCCGCCAACCAAGAAACAAGGACGACGAGTGTGTGTATGCATTCATGGTGGTGCCACACGCGCTTGTTGTTTCAAAGGCAACCCTTAGCACCATTGCAAGCATCAAGTGCAGTCGTCAACATTGAGCATGTCCGCTTCAACCTCGACGCGGCTCAACGAGGCGCTTTCGCTTCTTGTCCAATCGCCGCCTGGCCAGACCTCGCAGGTGTACCACGATCTGCGCGGCATCCTGTTCGATGCGGAATCCAACTCTACCGACAAGATCGACGACTCGTCGCTCCAATCGGCTGCAGCTGTCGCGCTCGAGGAATACAACACGCAGCAGCTCGTCACCGCCACTCTGCCGGACGATGCGTCGGCTGTTATCATCTGCCAGGCCGGTCAAGTGGCTGATGCCAGCGCGACCGAGGTGGGCGTCAAGAGGTATTTGCACGCTAAGCTCAAAAAGACGTTCTTGTTCGATCACGTAAAGAGGACAGTAAGCGATGTCAAAGATGCACCGGAAAGCGTCGATGCTGAGGTGGAAGCCACGAGAGCAGCGCTGGAACACGCGTTGGAGTCGTACGTCAAGGACAGGTATCCAGACGGCGTGAGCAGCGTATTTGCTGTCTCAAGTATGCCAGTCAAAGACCAAGTCGAATTTAACCAGCACGTCGGAACCGCGGCGGTGGAAAATGCAAAGTCGACAGTCGAGAACACGGCTAATGCCAGCGATCACGATGGCGCTGCTATCGCTCAAGACGCTTCCAACAAGGACGACGACCAAGCACAAGTCAAAGCCGACGCAGTCGATGCTGTCGCCACAGTCGATACGGTCTCGTCGTCCGCTTTGACCTCAACGTCGGCTGCGCCTCAAGCCACGAGTCGAGTCAAGACCACGTTTGCGATCCACCATGTTGGAAATCGATTCAACCTCTCCAACTTCTGGTCTGGTCGATGGCGTGCATCGTATACGCTTGATGCGCACTCGACGCCTCGGACGTTGACTTGCTCCATCACGGTGCAGGTGCACTACTTTGAAAATGGAAATGTACAGCTCAACGCTGCCAAGCCACGCACGTTTCACCTCTCGGCCAACGACGACAACTTGGTCCACCAAGTGGTGAGCGTGATCGGCGCACACGAGGACGCCTGGCAGCACGCACTCGAACACACTTACGACGAGTTGGCCGAATCAGCTTTCAAAGCTTTGAGGAGGCAGCTCCCGTTGACCAGGCAGAAGGTAGATTGGGACAAGGTACTCAATTACAAGCTGCGCGATCAATTGGCCAGAGCGTGAACATCCCAGTCACCAGTCTTGTAATCGATCGGCGTGTACTTTCCGTTTGGCAACACTCCCTCTTGTGGTTCAGATGCATCGGCGTTTGTAAGTTGTGTGTACATTGAGTCGTGGAACAACGGTTTTATCGCGCGCACAGACTCAACACACCAAAAAACACAATCACAGCACAGGTTTATTTCCAAAGGTATAAAGATTGACAACAGAACACACGTTCGCCGACAGGCGGAGCTACGTCTACGAGTGGTACTTGGTCTTTCTCAAGCCGTTGAACCAAGCATCGTCCCTGATCAACTCAGCGGCTCGTTCAGCGACCATCAAGATGGTCAGCATAGGGTTGATGGTTGGGAGCGTCGGCAGTACGCTTGCGTCGCAGACCCTGACGCCCTTGAGGCCTACCACCCTGAGATCCTTTTCGTCGACCACGACGGTATCGTCCTTTCCGTTGCCACCATGTGCGGCGCTGGGCGTTCCCATCCTGCACGTGCCCGCCGGATGATACACGGTGTGAGCGACCTTCCGAGCGTACTCTCCGATATCCTTATCTGACTGGATCTTGGGGCCTGGAGCGACCTCCTTGACCAGATGCTCTTTGAACGGCGATTGCTCAGCAATCTTTCGCGCCCATTTGACGCCTTCGATCAGGATGCGTTCGTCGTAGTTGTCCTTGTCTTCAAAGTATTTGAAATCCAGCAATGGTTTGTCCTTGGGGTTGGCAGAGGCGAGTGACACCTTACCGCGCGCTTGTGAACGGCAGATGTTGGGCGTCATGCAGATGGCGTGTTTGGGTCGCTCGTAACCAACACGTTCCGTGTTGTCGGCAAACGGTACCTGGTAGATATGGAACATGAGATCCGGTCCAGGGTGCGCGTTGGGCTCGGCATCAGAAGGCAGCACTCGCAGGAAGAGACCCGCATCGGACGACATGACTGTCTCGGGCGGCGTGTCTCGTGTCTCCCACATGACAATTGACTCGGGATGATCCGTCAGGTTGAGCCCGACACCAGGAACGTCGTGCTTGCAAGTCAGACCAAGCGCCTCGAGATCCTTGCGTGGACCAACACCCGAGTGCAGCAGAAGACGTGGCGTGTCGATGGCACCCGCACACAGAATCACCTCCTTACGCGCGGTAAGCGTCTTGCTCAATCCATGCTTGGTGGTCACTTTGACACCAGTCACCTTGCTACTGTCATCCGAAGCGTACTCGAGCGTGTTGGCCCACGTCTCCAAGAAAAGGTGCAGATTGTGACGCTTGTACGGACCATGAGGCATGATCGGGTGCAGGTAGGCGACCGAAGCACTGCTTCTCTGACCCGAATACGGATCGTAGGCGATATCAAAGAATCCAACCGCTTTCTGGAATCCGCCACGGTGAACAATGTGTGCGTTGAGATCTTCCAACACAGGAGCACCGGTTGCTCGGGATGAGGCGAGCACCCAATCACGTGCCACCTGGTTTCGCTGCTGAGGCGCCACGGGAACAATGTTCATCTTGAGTCGATCGCCGTATGGCTGAACAGTGCTTGCAGACCACGAGGGGCAAGCGTAGTTGTTGGCCCAGTCATCCAGGTCCTCGTTGAAGGGACGGAAGGAGATGAGCGTGTTGTGGGATGAGCAACCGCCCAGAACGCGCGCACGAGAGTGACGGATGAACGAGTTTCCTCGAGGTTGGGGCACGGTGGGGTAGTCGTAGTCGAGATCAGAGCCGAGCATCTCGAGCCAACGCCTGAGGTCGAGCACCATATCGTTTCCGACATCGGTGGGACCGCCTTCGATCACGGCGACAGAAACGTTGCGGTCTTCGGTCAGACGGTTAGCCAGCACAGCACCAGCTGTACCACCACCGACAATTACATAGTCGAACTCGGTGTTGCCGCCAGGCAAGAGGTGAGAGGCTAGCGAGGCGAGTCGCTCGCGTGCGGAGGGACCAGACGAGGAAGCCACCGGAGTAGGGTTGGCAGGCTTGTCCTCAACTGTTTGGCCGTGGACGGGATTGGTGTCGGGCCTAGCTGGGTTGGGCTTGGGCGCCATCGTGATCAAAGGTAACGTCGCGCGCGAAAATGTGCGGTGTTGCTTGTCCGTGAGTGATGCTAGTCAAAGGTTGCCTCACAAGAAAAGTCTTGGAAGATCAAAGTGTGACAAGATGGGAGAAGAAGCAGAGATCGGGATGAATTAAACGGAATGCTCTACTTATAGGACAACTTCTCAACCCAAGTCATAGAGTGGGCAAGTTCGCTTCTCAAATTGGCGAGAATCACGAATGCAGCAGTCACGAGTGGGCATTGATTTCGATCTAAGAATCTAGTGCCGTTCGTACGATGGAGCACAGGTTCACCCGCGGGACACAGAACACGTATGGATGCGAGCAACCTGAACGGCGTTCATCGACGAGCTAAGAGATACTCGAGCCAAGCCAATCGTGAATGCAGGACTGTACGACCACCAAATTAGCCGTGTTGCTCTGCTTGGAAATCTCTCCGAGTGGCTGCCAATCTGGGCGAGCGGAGTGGAGTTGGGAGGAGTACTGTACTGTACAGCTGCAACGTAAGCAGCAAAGTGAGGCAATCCGGCTTCTACAAATGGCGAGCTCAAGCCGCGGTCTTGCTTGACCATGCCTTTTTTTTGTTTTTATTTTTTAAGGGCTTGAAGATAAGTCAACTGCTCGGCACGAACAGACAAGACATGCGCAATCGTGAATCAGGAATGAGCAAAAATC
Source organism: Mycosarcoma maydis (assembly GCF_000328475.2). Classification (NCBI taxonomy): domain Eukaryota; kingdom Fungi; phylum Basidiomycota; class Ustilaginomycetes; order Ustilaginales; genus Mycosarcoma; species Mycosarcoma maydis. Next base: position 1,201,712 of record NC_026478.1, read on the forward strand.
CCCTTCATTTTCTTTTCAACCTTTCCATTTTTTTTACCTTGTGTGCCGCCAAACGTGCAATTGAAGTTAACCCGCGGCGCCTCCACTTTTTGAAAGCACCCAGTCACGACTTGTGTTAGGCCAGTTGCGCAAGCTTGGTTGCCACGGGTTAACTTGTTAGGCTGCTGACATCGTCGATGTGACCAGACAGCTATCACAATCTCCCGATTGAAGTTCAAGGCTCGGAAGGAAGGACTAGCCAGGACCTCATAAGTAGCATTGTACAACGATGGCAGCAATTCCTCAGACATGCACACACATGCAAAGCTTGCGTATGAGGTTGAAAGACAAAAGATCCCGGTGCTGCTAAGCTATGCTTGACGGTAATCCCCGCCGCCGTTCAAAGGTGGTCGACCGGTCGGTGTGATGCGTCGCGATCCTGTGACGCCTAGCTGTGATGTACCGAGATCAGAACTCAGCTCCAATCCCATGCTTGGTGTTGGCCCTCGTAGCGAGTCTACGGTCGCTTTGACCGAACTGATGCTGAATCCGTTGTACAATTTTGCTCCTCCCGCCGCACCGTCGTTAACATCGTCTCCATCAAACGCCTGCACAGTGACACCCGGCACGTCCATCTCCTCTTGGCTCTGAGCGGACTGGGCATCTTCTCGATCATCGCGGAGCCAGCTAGGTTTGAAGTTGCGCAGCACCGGTGCGGTACTGGGTGCGATGATAACTTCCGGCGTACCAGCTCCACCACTTTTGCGCTCGGCTTCACTGGGTTCGTCTGACGCGCCTTCGCCCCATACTCTCGGTTGATGCGATTCGATGTGACTGCCTGTATCGCGCAAATCCGCTAGTGCCTTCATTAAATCTTCGGCTAGCGTGTCACGATTGGGTGGATCTTCCCGAATGGGTTCCCAGCCCACAGGTGGACTGCCTGGTGGCGAGATCAGGAAGTTCTTGTCGGTAGTCGGCACCGCCAAAGTCTCTGGCTCGACTGCGGGGTCAGTCGCCGCGCCGAAGACGGCACGCAAGATGGTGCCGTCGTCGGCATCTGATGCGCGCTGCACACCTTGCACATCGCTATCCTCAAACGGCAGCACGAGCCGGTCCAGTCCTGCCTTTGCCAAGGCGGCACCCGCCGAGTCCTCAAACACCACCACTGCCCGCCCCACCGATGGCAATGGTGTCCAGCGTACCATAGCGCCATACGTGTTAAGCAGCGATAGAAGCAGCGAGCAAATATGTGGGATGAAGAACTCCACCGGCAGGCTAGACAGAATGAGTGTATTTGTTGCGGCATTGATGCTGTTGGTGGTGACGTCTTGCTCTACAAGTCCATGCACCAGCGACGGTGTTGCTGCTTGATCCGAGTCGGGCCATTTCATGACACTCTCCAAGTGAGCGAGATTACGCTGTTCGGGAACGAGTTACCAGGCCAAGTTGGGATACGACGTGTGTCAGCAAGACCATGCCGATCTCTGCAGTGCGTTTTACTCAGTAGGGACGGTAGCGTGAATCTGGGGTCTGGAAGTCGGCTCTCACCCTTCCGGTCTCGCTGAGCTCTTGTTCATCGGTTTGACCTTCTGCGTCGTCGAAAGCTTCTTCAGCATCGTCGTCATCGTTGTCATCGTAGTCGTTACCGTTTCCAAGCTGCATGCCAGAGCCGCTTGTGCCAAAGGGAGCAAAGCCAGAGAAAGGATGGTCACCCTCATTCTCGACGGGGCCCGAGGGATGTAGCGAAGCGCAATGAGAAAGCGATTCAAACAACTGATCGAGGGAGCTACTATCTGGTGTGCAGAGGTACATTTCGACGAGCTTGTATTCGTCCTCGTCGTCGTCGGTACCCATCTCGCCAGTGCCAGCATTAGGGCTCAAGTCGAGCTGACAGTAGATGCAGCCATGGAAGTGCTGTGCAGCAGCCGAGGAGGAGGAAGAGGCAACGTTCTGCGTTGTCACAGTTGGTTGCGCAAGAAAGGGTGGAGGAGACCTCGTGACGGCATGAAGCGCAACATTAGGGTAGCCCAGACGGAAACCTGTGCCAGACTCGGATGAGAGAAAGGTGATGTATTGTTCGGTGAGCCACAGCTGTCCACAGGCTTTGAACACCTCAACTTGCTCCTGCTGGTCGTCGTCGTCTTCTGCACTATTTTTCCCTCCAGCGCCACTTGTTGACGCCGGGTTTAGCTGCTCAAAGCACGATGGCCGTGAAGAAGGTGACGGGCTGACATACACGGTCGTCTGCGCAAGGTGAAGATGCAACAGCGGAGCAACGTCGCTGAACGAGTGTGGTGTGCTTGTTTGCAACTGTACAAGCTCTTCCGCTGAGGTGTAGACGGGCGGTGCCGAGATCTCCTCCATCATGTACAAGGTATTTGATATCGTGAGGTCGAGGTTGTGTCAAACGACGATCGTGCACGCGTGTCCGAGCGTCGTGTTCGATGCCTCTGTTGTATGCGCGACATGTGCTTCTCCTGTCACTTTTCGGCAAGTGGAGATTTCCATCTGGACCCTGAACATCACTTCAGGCTGACTAAGCTTGTGGCAAAACAGGAAAAACGTCGGCCGTGTTCAGAACCCATCACGTGATGAAAATATATAATGAAGAATGAAGAATGAAGAAATTCAATGTTTGTATTGTAGAGCCGTGAAGGGAATTCGATTGCTCAGCCCATTTCGAGAGCTTGTGGGGGTTGGGCAATTTGAGAATTGGTTTGGGTGGAGAGCACAGCACAGAGCGAAGATGCGCCCTCTGCTCAGCGGCAAGCAAACTTTGAGATCTATAGCAGCCAGTGGGGGAAGCAATGTCCAAGAGCAGAGCGGTTGAACTGTAGCCAGAAAGCGAACTGGTCACCACAGAGAAAGATCGTCAGCTTGTGAGTGGCAGAGTACGCAGTGAAGCTGGTTTTGAGTTTCTCAAGGCGCGAAAGCTACACAGACTCTCACATACTGAACTGAGGCAGACGAACCAGCAACGTTGCGGTCGCCATCAGGTTCACAGTTCCACGAACCTTCTACCTCCATCCCTCAAGATCATCATCAACTCTTTCTATACATTTCATCACAATGGGCAACTCCTCCAACCCCGCTCACAAGGCCGGCGTGCCCCGTACTGGTGTGTATTCCATTATCCTCGCTTCAGCATTCGACGCCACAGTAGCAGACACAGCAGCAGCAGCAGCAACAACGTTACAGCCACAGGCTTGACCCACAGCACCACCTATACCATCAGCATTCTACGCGACACAAATCCTCAGCGTTCGACAGTATCATCAGAGGTCCCGTTCAGCACGACAGCATGACAACCCAGCGACGTTTATTCGTCGATTGCAGCGCTTTTGCGATTTGACGTGACACTGTTCGAGTACCAAGCAGACGACCACTTGGGTTGAAGACAGGATGATTAGACGGAGTAGGCCATGCGATTACATGCTATCGTGCAGATGAAGAGCTCCTTGCGACGATGATCAACATCGAGACATTCTCGCATGACGGAACGTGGTCCGGAGCATGTGGATTCTCATCAGCTCGGCTCGTCCTAATCATATGTCTTCGAGTGGAAGGCTGCATCGCCATAGAAGCGTTGGTAGATTCATCTCGGCCGGCCTTTTGATGACAGACGAGCTGGCAGAGAGGATAGGACCGGCAAACGTCGCTCGGGTAGCTTCTCGCAGAAGCTTTATCTCCTCGCCGTTCTGACCTTGGTGGTACAAGATCTGCGCTGGAAGGGGAATTAGTGGGAAGCATTGAAACAGTGTCAGCAGTTGGATGGCATATTCGTCGTTCGTTTCCACATTCTTTTCATTTGACCGGCCGGGACACGACCAGCAGTGCGATAGGTAGGCGAGATCGCTCGCGGCGCTGCACCACTCTCGACAAGCATCGCTGCACGCACTGCAGTTGCTCGAACGACTTGACTCGGTCTCTTGCGCAATCACGCAAGCACGTGGCCGACAGTTCGTGCGATGAATTCCGACCGGCTCTTGCGAGCGTTGTTGCAGCTGGTGCTCCCGATACTGTATCTGAAAGCGTCGACTGCATTGCACCCTGACTGTTATGGATACCAGAAGCGCATTGTATACTGACCGTCTCATTTGTCTGATCTGGCATGTTGCACACTACCAGGACTCGTCTGGGGCATCAACCGCGGTCACCAGACCGAGCGACGAGTGCTTGCTCCTCGCCCCTCGAACCGCAAGGGTCGCCAGGGTGAGCGCGTCAAGGTCATCCGCTCCGTCGTTCGCGAGGTTGCCGGCTTCGCCCCTTACGAGCGTCGCGCCATGGAGCTCATCCGCAACTCCAAGGACAAGCGTGCGCGCAAGTTCATCAAGCGCCGTGTAGGAACGCTCCGTCGCGCTAAGAACAAGATGGAGAGCTTGACCAACGTCATCGCCGAACAGCGCCGCGCCGGTCACTAATCCCGTCCTCCTCTCCAACATCTTGCATCTCGTCCTTGTACCATCATACCGTACCAACCCCTTCGTACCCTTAGCGATTCACTCCCATCACCCCCAAAATCTTGTCGCAGCATTCTCTCTTGCTGGCACCACAATCTACGTCATTTGATCGTTCTTTCTTCGCTCCCCTCCGTTCATCTCGCCGTGTGATCTTTTCACCACTTCAACCCACAGGCTTGTCGACCTGAGTTGATTCGCCAAATTCCTTGATCGCCGCAACCAACCCTAGATGCGCAATTGTCCGCCGTCTTGTCACGCGCCACACAATTTTGAGAAAGTAATTCCAAGTGCTAAAAGTACAAATTGTGAAGGTCCATGAGAAGGAGGCAATCTCCCGGATTGGTTGTGATCAGTATCACATTACTGCGGCTGCTCGTGCAGCTCTTCGTCATTGGTGGTGGATGCCGTGTCCTTGGCCGAGCTTTCGCGCTCGGCTGCAACCCCAGCCGCGGAGCTAGCAGCAGCCACTGGGCTGGCTAAAGGGCTAGACCTGCTCGGCGCACTTGCATGGCCAAGAGCGCCCAACCCCATCCTCGTGCTTGCAAACGATCCCAACGCAGCAGGCCCGTTCGCAGCTGCGCTAGCAGGAGCCGTAGTAGGCGATCCAGACCCCGAGGTATTCGAAGAAGAGTTGAGGTTACCGAGAGACAGCCTCGTCCTTAACTGCGAAACGCCTGGCAGTGTTGGCGCTGACCAGATATCGCCGCCACCACTAGCTGATCCTGCCGAATTGCTCGCAACCAAACTACCGCTCCCGAGAGGAGGAGATGATGTAACCCAACCAGCGGTTGACGGTGGCATATTGGCATTGCTCGCCGAGGGCGCAGACCAAGTGTCGCTAGCGCCAAAGATCGACGATATAGTGCTCGAGCTGAATGGCGGCAGACCACCTGCGGGTGCTGCCGCAGAGGGCGCGTTTGAACCGTGCGCCCCGCTGAGACCGCCGGACATACCAGGCGCCCGTCCAAAGCTGTCCATGCTCGGATCGTAGTCCAGCGGTCCAAACTTGGACGAGGTGCCAAACGGTACTGATGACGACGCCTGGTCATCGCTACCGCTGCCACTCGTACCCAGGGCGTGCGCGTGCAGCCCCATGGGACCAAAGCGCGGACTTGCACCTGCGAATCCCATCGATGAACCGGAGCCATCGATGCCTTGCGTGAGCAGTGGCGAGTGTCTCGAAAAGGGGCTCGCCGCTCCTGGCGCTGCCATGGAGAACAGGCTCGAACCCATGCCGGAAGAAGGCGGCACACTGAACTCGGAACTGAGTGGCAGGTTCAGGATGTTGGTTTGGTTGACGCTGGCGTTGCTGGGTGATGCAAGCGTGGATTGGCTCGACAGCGATGGAGCCCCTCCGCCATTTCCGCCGTTGCTGCTGCCGATGCTGGAGGTAGGGATGTGACGAGCAAGAGGGAAAGCGAATCTGGACGAAGACGTGGGCGAATGCTCGACGGAGGCTACTCCAGCGGGTGGCGATTGAATCGCAGTAGCAGCCTGTGTGGCAGTCTGCGCTGGTGCAACGGAGGGAAGGGTGGTGATCATGCTTAACTTGCCATCCGAAGCTACCGGAGGGTTTTTGCTGATGACGGGCGAAGCGTGATTCGACCCAGTCGAGGGCACAAATTCCGGATTGGTCGGGTTGAGCGTGGTTGATGTCGAAGACGCTGGCAGTCTGACCTGAGGTGGATTGTACGAGAGCTGTGGCACGGGCAAACTTGACCGGCGGCGAGCATCGATTGACGGATCGTAGGGGTCAAAGCCGAGCGTGGGATCGTACAGGTCATCCTGACTCGCCTCGGACACACCAGAAGGGAATTGTGAGGACTGTTGTGGCTGGCTGTAGAACGAGTCCATGGTGGCGTAGGGCCCGTTAGAACCAAAGCCGCCCATCCCCATCGCTTGATCTGAAATGTAGCCTTGTCCTGGAGGTAGCATAGCACCTTGCTGGGATGACACACCAGCACCCGTGAAGCCAGTGGCAGTGATAGCATCAAAGCTCTGGGTCTGTTGATTGTGATTCTGTCCGCGACGGAAACCTTTGCCGAAACTCTGCATAAAGCCTCGAGATGCCCCAGCAAAGCCTGAGCCGCTCGTGCTGCTGTTGTTTCCGGGTCCGCTAAATTGACCGGCGGGACTCGAGACAGCACGGTTACCAAAGCTGCCCATCTTACCACCTCTAGCTCCTGATTTGTTCTTGTGACCCATAACGTTGGCTGCTGGATGGGGTCCACTGGCATGACGATGTCCACCTCGTTGTGCGCCCCCGGCAGCAGCTCCACCACGTCGAGCGTTGCTGACATGTCCGCCTGGAGGCTTGGTGAGAACTTCTCTGGCTTCTTCCTTGATCTTTTCAATCTCGGACTGGATGGAACCGAGCTGCTCGTCGCGCAAGTCGTCGCGTTCAGTTTCGAGTGCTTTTGCCGCTGCTTCGAGAGATCGAAGCTCTTTTTCAAGAGCAGCCAGAGCTGCATCGTCCTTGTCCCACTCTGCTTGTGCTGCTGCTTCTTCCGCCTCGACTTGCTTGCTCAAAGTTTCCACCTGGCCTTCGAGCTCAGCATCCTGTTCCTCCCACTGGGGCTGCTCCTTCTCAGCAACTTCGGCTTGCTCGTGGATCTCCTTGGTGAGAATGGTGGTCTGCTTTATAAGCTCCTGCAATGCCAAAACTTTCTGGCGACTGCGGTTATCGGTCGCACTCATTCGGTCCATACCACGTTTGACAGCATCGATCTCGTGGCGGAGACCAGCTTCTTGTTTGGACGACTCCTTTCTTGCCCGCTTGACGTCTGCGGCGAGAGAAGCTTTGAGGGCGTCTAGGGTTTCAAGCTCAGCTTGGAGGACGGCTAGACGCTGAGGCGGGGCTTCAGCGACATCGGATTCGGGTGCAGATACGGGAAGACGGCTGAGTGGTGAGGGGGAAGAGGACCTAAGGGGGGGAGCCGGATCGATGGAACGAGAAGAGTCGCGGTCGGACCTGGTTCGCAGCGTAGCGCGGAAAGCATCGTGGGTGCCATCAAGACCGGCCTTTACGAGGAATTGAATGTCGTAGTCGGACTCAGGCTCGAGGCCGAAGATGACGACGATGGCTTCGTGGGAGCCGCGCTCTCCAAGCAAAACATGCGGCCAGTCCTGGCCGTTGACGATGACCGAGACTCGGTCCTTGAAGACACTGGTAACGTGATGGCGGGCGTCGGAGCTTCCCTCATAGCCTGAGTCGGAAGCATCTGAAGCAGAGCCAGCTTCATCTTCGACGGCGGTGGCAGCGTCGTCCGAAGGCCAAGCGTCGTCGTCGTTGGCAGAGTTGTGAGCCGATTCGGAGGGAGCCGAGCTGTAAGAGCTCCTTCTGAGCTGAACTGGCACGGTGGGAGGAGGACGAAGGCGGATCTTTGTGACCTTGCGATTCAAGCTTCGAGTTGCGACAAGACCCTCTGTGAGCTTGGATATGGGTGTTTCGAGTGGTTGCGTCGAGGCTGACGCTTGAGCAGTTGCGGGAATTCTGGACTTAGAGACAGCAGCTGCAGTGGCAGACGTGGGAGAAGGTGATATTGCCGTAGCTCTAGCCGAGGAGCGACCGGGAGACGAGCTGCGAGCGGCGCCGTTGGGTGAAGATCTGGGCTTGTTGCGTTTTCGCAGCTGCGAGTTGATCGCTTCGAGAGGGATGGCACTAAGAGGCGGCGGGCGTGTGGACCATAGTAAGGAAATCGAGACGGGGGTGAGGTCGAGCAGCTCTATGCGATAGGGATGATGTTGGTTGTTTAAAGGCCGTGGACGCATCTTTGGACTGGGGCGCGCTATGGACGTCGAAGGGGGATAAGATGCTGCTGGCACTGCAGTTGATGATGATGATGATGATGATGATGGTTGGCTTGGATGCGATACATCTTGGAATGGTGGCCCATCGCTGGGCCGGTGGGCCGCGGTGGGCATCGGAGTAGGACACAGGGACACAAGTCTGTTCCCAGAGACTTCTCTTCGGTTCGGTCAAAGAGAGCGGTAAGAGAGTTTCGAGCTCGAGGTCGAAGGTCAAGAATGGTTCCTTTTGAAGGACTATGATGTTGGTCGAACCGACATTACGAGGAGATGGGAGGGCAGCTAGTTGGCGTTGATCCTGTTTCTAAGCTCGGGAGCGATGGTTCCGAACGTTTTGGAGAGGGAAATTGACAGGACAGGACAGCACAGCACAGCAAATCAACGATGAGAGTGAGCGTTGAACAATCAGACGACGACAACAGCAACAGCAACAGCAACGACAACGACGATGGCGGACGTTTTCCGGCATGGCTGAGCATAAAATTTGGCCAGACGGTGGCTCTCACGTCTCAGTCACGAGTCGTGAGTCTGGTTGGTTACACTCAGACTCACTTTGAGAATTTCTTCACGCTTACTTGGCTTAGTCGTGAGTCGTGAATACTGAGCTGTTGCCCTAAAAACTGTGCCATTTTCGCGCTGTCAAACCAACAAAAAGAACGCACTTTTCGTTGGCGGCATTCACGATTCAGATTCAGATTCACGAATCACGATTTTCGTGTTTGTGCGAAATGTCACTCACGACGGTACAGAGTCACGAGTGCGTCAAATCGGCACACGGCTGCCCGCTCATGGCTGTCGTCTTTGCCTGTTACCTACGCAATGTAACAATCTTGCTCCAATTAATCACGAATCGTGAATCCACAGAAAGACAAACCACGAACACGCAAATCGTGAATCGTGAATCAAGCGTCGTGCGTCGTACTTCTTTCTGATTCGGCTTATGACTGACACAATTTTTTCATCACAGTCACGAGTGGTGAGTCGAGGAGGAGCAAGAAAGCCAGCGAAAGGGAACATCGAAGCTTCCTTCTTCTCTTCTTCATCGTTTAACAAAGTATCTGGATATCCCCTCATAGAGTCCTCCTCGCCATCTTGGATCTTCCGACAGGAAGAGAACTGGAGAGAAGCCGGTGCTAGTAGCCTACGCCTTCTCTGACGAGAGGGCGATGGTCCAACGTGTCGGTAGGACTCTAACAAGGATACTCCTAGACCAATTCGGTGCATCTTTGGCTGACTTGCCGAGCTGCAAAGCTCACTTTTTGTTTCCATGGCGATGGCTCAGTCACCTAATGCCCCTACATTCCTCTAGCGACGCCTCGGTGATGTTTTGGTGATCGACCCAGCGATGCTGCTCGATTGACCCGGCTCTGTTCGAGGCGACGTTGCCCTCCTCGCCCTTTCTCCTCGACCCCCTCTCCCGTCTCCCGTCTTCCCTCGCTCCTAATTCGCCTCGCATTCGTGATTCCTTCACTGCCCTTCTCTGTGGGTTGTAATTCCACTCTTTTGCCCAGGTTTTGTGTTTTGTGTTTGTCGTGGATTATGTGGTCTATGCCGCCTACCTTGTTCGAAGTCAACGATGCACGGTGGAAAGCAGACTTTGAAAAGCGAATTCATGGATTAACCTGAGGCGGCCTAACATCGGCTTCCACTGCTCACGCTCCATGCTCCTGCACTTGAAGCTTAACCATTCACGATTCACAGGATTGTACCAAAAGGGTGTCTAGACTAGCAATCGGATTTGGATTGTAATTTTTAACTCCTGCCCGTGCTCCCGTGGCTTGTGGCTCACGACCTACCACAGATGCGTGACGCAACACACGGCGAAGCATGGCCAGCTGACACACGAATTTGTCTATTTTACCAGCCGTCATTTCTGAACCTCTCTTTTCGTGATTCTTTTCGAGCCTTTAGTAGTTCTTTTCTGCAAAACATGACCAAAGATCCACAAAACTGGGTAGCCTTGGGTAGCCTTCAAAAAAGCACGAACCTGCGGCATACACGAAGCACGCAGAAGGCGACTGACAGGACAAGTCGGAAGGGAAACGCACGCCGATCGCACTCTCACTCTCTCCTTTCTGAAGCAGCGGTCACAGCAGTGTGGCATGTCCTGTACATACTCCAACGCCTCGCTTCTTGTGCCGAACAGCTTGCTGCTGGTCACAAGGTGCGCGGACTGCACACGACACTCACCAAGGTCGCGTCTGCGTCTACGTGTGACTCGTGACTGGGTGTGGCATGGAAGCAACTCGTACTTTGCCTTCAACAGTCAAGAGTGGACCCTGAGCTAAGAAGGGGCTGATCGGTCAGGCGTGCGGGGTTTGCAGCCAAACAGGGAGGGTTTCAGCGCGCACTTAAGCGTTCTATCGGCGCGAAATAATCCAGCATGCATGACAGAACTCAAGCGAAGCCAAGACGGTATGTTACTCACGTGACTGCATCTGTCGCCTTTCGCCTGTTGCCTCTTGGGAGTAGTTATACGTGCTCTCCTCTAACTTTGCTTGACGCTCCGGCTAAATCAATCACGAGTCTTATTCGTACGCTGTAGAAGGCGAGACTTGTGCGCTATGTTTCCCCGGTCTACTCAGTGCAAACGCCGAGGCTTGCTCGACGACTTGGCCACCTCATTTCGGTCACGCTTATGGTGACTTGTGCGCATAAACTCGGTCTGTTGCTTCGAATATATAATGCGAGGTCCGCTACGAATCCCAGCGTGTTGCAAGCTCTAAGAGCCCCTTCACTATAGAATCGGCTTCGACACAGAAAGCGACATCCAACGGTTTCCATTTCAATAGCAGCCATGTCCGACCACTTCAGCCAGCACCAATTACGCGAGGGCGTTGTTCTACCCCACGTGCTCAACAAAGCTCCCAAGGGTACCAAGGCGTATGTTCTCAACCTGGGCTACCTTCAAGCCGACGCTGGATGGTTCAAGCGCGGAGCCAACCAATCGCTCATGAGTGATCCCAAGGGTCCCGAGGTTCACGAGCGACGTGATCTCATCATGTACTCTGTTCTCATCGACCATCCCACCGAGGGACTGATCCTCTGGGAGACTGGCTGCGGCAAAGACTATCCTGAGGTCTGGGGAGCACCTCTGAACGACATTTTCGCACGTTCGCGCTTCTCTCCGGAACATGAACTGGATGCCGCGATCGCTAAAACGGGTCACAGCATCAGCGACGTCAAGCAGGTCATCATCGGTCATCTTCACCTCGATCATGCTGGCGGGCTCGAGTATTTCCGCAAATCCGACGTCCCCATCTGGGTACATGAACGAGAACTTAAATCTGCCTTTTTCAGCTGTGCCACCGGTGCAGATCGCGGCGTCTATCTGCCTCACTACCTCTCGATCGACCAACTCAACTGGAAGTGCTTCGACGACCGAACCATCGACTTTGCTCAAGGTATCACCCTACACCACCTACCCGGTCATACCGATGGCCTCATCGGAATGCAGCTCAACTTGGAAAACGATGGAACCTTCTTCTTTGTCAGTGATCATGCTCATATCATGGACAACTACAAACCAGGAATCCCCCAGGGTTGGCTGGCAAGAGATCATCCATCTTGGTTCAATTCCAATCAGAGGTTGCAGAGGATGGAAAAGACAACCGGTGGATTGGTCGTTCCCGGACACGATCTCGAAACCGTCGAACCGCTGTTGGATCGAGTTCTGACGTGAAACAGACAAGGCGAGACCTGCTCAACGACCATTGGATCATGGCACACTCTCACATTCACGATTAGGCCCGCGAAATCAATCACGAATTGCAATTCTTGATTTGAACAAATTCTGAGCAAAATCACGAATGTGGACGTTCCAAGAGGCTACAGACAAGACCATCAAGGTCGAGAAGGCAAGCTCGGCACACCCGCACTAGGACTCTCCGCCTCGCCTTCTACCTTGATCCTCTTGAGATCATTGACAAAGCTCAAGCCCCACCAGCTAGCCGTATGTTTCTTGACGTATCTACTGAGTTTCTCGAAGTTTTCCCTTCTGACATTTGCCGGCATGGTGAGCGCCTCGTGAATTGCATCCGAGACAGCAAACGCGTCCCACGGATTACATATCAGCGAGCCATTCAAGCTCTGCGCTGCGCCTGCGAATTCCGAGAGAATCATGACGCCTGCCCTTTGCTGTTGACATGCAATGTACTCGTACGAGACCAGATTCATACCATCTCTGGTTGAAGTGACCAGACATGCGTCGCTGATAGCGTAGAGCGCACACAGCTCATCGAAGCTCACCGATCGATGCAGAAAGTGGATCGGCATCGACTCGACCGTTCCGAAGCGTCCGTTGATTCGACCCACCGCTTCGTTGACGGTGGCGCGCAGGTTTTGATACTCTTCCACATCTTGACGCGAGGGTACTGCTACTTGAACCAGCACCACTTTGCCGATCCACTCCGGATGATCCTGCAGGAACGTCTCGAGAGCGTGCAGCTTCTGCGGTACACCTTTGATGTAATCCAATCGATCGACACCGACGATGATCTTGACACCTTCGAATCGACGTTGCAGACTCTTGATCCGTTCCTTGACGCTTTCGCGTTCCAGACCGTCCTCGAACTGTGAAGGCTCGATACCGATCGGGTACGTGCCGACGTGAACATAGCGGCCTTCGAACTCGGCACCGTTGGGCATGGTGGGTAGTCCAAGAATGCGTGTGCACGAGGAGAGGAAGTGACGCGCATAATCGTAGGTGTGGAAACCGATCAGGTCGCAGTGCAAGATGCCGAGTAGGATCTCTCGACGAACGGGCAAGATTCGGTAGATCTCCGAGGAAGGGAAAGGAGTGTGAAGGAAGAATCCAATCTTGATGGACCCTCGGCCGCTCGAGCCGTCGCTGGTTCCGAGACCGCGACCCGTAGCACTGCTGTTGCTGCGAAGAGCTGCATCGCGACCTTGATAATCGCCTTGGTCATCACCCTCACCCTCACCGTCGTCAGCCGGCGGCGTGTTGATGCGTCCGTTCCCTCGCAACGAATCATACGCCGAAGGGGCTGCTAGTAGATCGTCATCCTGAAGCTGCAACGTACCATCCACACCGTGTCTCACGTGCTCCAACTCCCTCTGCGATGTAGCTCCCTGCTGCTCACTCCCCTCGATCAACGTCCTCAGCATCAACGGCAACAACATCAGATGATAATCCTGCACCCACACCATATCTCCTTGTCGAACAATGCTCCTGATCTTCTCTGCAAACCGCAGATTGGCCTCTCGATAAGCCAACCAGTTGGTCTCGTCAAAGTTCATCTCACCGGGATGGTAGTGAAACAGCGGCCAGAGGATCGAATTCGAGAACCCGTTGTAGTGGCGATCAGCGATCTCGTCTGAAATCCATACGGGTTGACAGCTGTACTCTTCGCGCAGACGTTTCTCGATGTACTCTTCGTCCTTGGGCGGCACGGAAAGGCCTGGCCAGCCGATCCAGGTGAAGTTCATCGTCTTTTTGCATCCCGAGAGAGCCGAGACGAGACCACCGGAGGAAAGTGTGAAAGTGTAACCGCCAGGTACCGATGGGTCCACTTTGATGGTGACGGGCAGTCGGTTCGAGACGACAATGAGAGATGCGCCTTCCATGACCGGACCGGCTTTGCAAAGGTCCTCAATGTGCTGCTGCTGGGCAGCCGTGACGGGGTCGGTTGAGGGTGCACCCTGCGAGGAAGTTGAAGCCGATGTCATGGTTGCTACTAGTACCGATCCCGGCTTGCGAACGATGCAATGAGAATTGACTGGAACAACAGATCGAAGATATCTGCTCCTATCAGCGAGAGGCGAGCGGGACGATGAACGGGCGGCTTGTGGGAAGGAAGTGATAGAAATGTATGATGGTGGTACGGAAAGGAGTTGTGCCAGTCGAAAGCAGGGATTATGTCAATGGTATTTCGGAGCAACTGCAGCAATGAATCAGGTTGACGACAAGAAAGCGGTGCTGCAAGTTCGGATGCGAGAGGTTACTAATCGTGAATATCGTAGCGAGCGTGGCTTGGGAGAGCTGTAAAACGCGATGCGACGAGATGGATCAGCAAGCTCGTCGAATCTTTGGCACTGGAGGTAGAATGGGGAACTGCTGTTTGCGTTACGACTTGTCGGCGACGACCGTGAAGCAGGATCGTGGATGCGAACGATCGAAGCTTCTATCAGCTCGGGGTGTGTGTGTGTGTGTGTGTGTGTGTGTGTGTGTCTCATGGAAATCGTGATTCACGATTGTGCTTAGCATGTGGAGATTTAGATGAATCAACGAGAACCTTCTGTCTGTGCCACTGACGACTCACGACTCATGTCTGCACGCTCTCAGATCAGTGCACTATTTTTGGTGATATCCAAATCATGAATTCACACGAATCACGAATCACGATTTTCGTGAATCGTGAATACATCACAGAATCGCGAATCACCCTCTAGAGAATCAAACATGAAAGTCCGACACCGTGGCCAATTCGTGATTCACGATTCTGTGATTGCTCACGCTCCAATCCTCACGATTCTCGCGCATGGCTCTTCCTCTCGCCAGTCAAACAAATCGCCATGTCCATTCACGATTTACACATGATACATACTTGCTTTCAGATTACTCGCACGTGCGGCCTGACAGCGTTGCTCACATTCTTGATTCACAGCGAACCGCAGTACCTGTTCGAGTGGCTTCGAAAGCTCGTGATCTAATAAACAGTGACTGGAAGTATAGGTAGAATAGCAACAACTCTCGGCTTTACCCTCGGAAGAACTTGCTCTCGACAAACGGCATCTTGGCCACCTCGGCATCGCGCAGCTTCTTTCGAATCTCAACCTTGAGCTTGGTGCCCTTCTTATGCTGTCCGTTTTCCACCAGTGCCATGGCGATATTCTTGCCCAAGGTAGGACTAGGAATACCCGAGGTGACGCGACCGACGACCTTGCCTTCCGGCGTAAACAGGTTGGCTCCTTCTCGTGCAATGCCGCCGTCAATGAAAAGACCGATCCGGCGACGAGGAGGACCCTCTTTGAGCTCCTTGAGCACGCGCTCGGCTCCCAAAAAGTCAGCTGCAGCACGTCGGTCCTTGCCCACACACCATGCCAGCGCACCTTCAACGGGGCTGACACTGGCATCCAAGTCATGGCCATACAGGCACATGCCTGCCTCGAGTCGCAGACTGTCTCGTGCTGCCAAGCCGGCCAGCTGCACCTCGCTATCCGACAGTAAAGCCTCGGCAACTTTCACCGTTGACGCGGGAGGAATCGAGATCTCGAATCCGTCTTCGCCGGTGTAGCCTGCTCGAGCAACGTGGCACTCGACCTTGTCGCCGGCAATCTTCAACGGCACAAAGACGCTCTTGCCGAAAGTGAGCGTGTTGAGGTCGAAGTCGCCAACCAGCTTCTCGAGAACCTTGGCTGCCGTTGGGCCCTGCAAGGCGAGCAACCCCCAGTCGTCCATGACCTCGTGCTTAACAGCATCGCCCTTCCATGCATCTAGCTGCTTTTTGAACCAGGCAAGATCCTCGGTACGGCATCCAGCGTTGGTGACGACGTAAAAACTGTCATCCGCATGCTTGGTGATGATGAGATCGTCCAGGATACCGCCCTGCTCAGACATGAGCACCGAAAGTGTAGAGCTGAAGGCAGGCATCGAGGTCAACGACGCTGGTGTCAGATGCTGCAGGAATTTGAGCGCACCAGGGCCCTTGAATTTGTGCTGCACCATGTGGCCGACGTCAAAGAGACCAGCGTGCGTGCGGACGTGATGATGCGAGGCTACCTGCCCAACATCGCCGTATGTGAGAGGCATGAGGTAGCCGCCAAACGGCACCATCTTGCCGCCGTTCTTGACGTGGAAGTCATACAGACCCGTCTTGGAGAGGGCGTCAGTGAGAGGCGTCGAAGGCGAGCTCATCGCCTCGCTCTTTGTATCAGCAGCACGTGTGCTGCTCGAGTGGAGCTGTCGGGAGCCAACAAGTCCATCTCGGAGAGAACTCGCGGCTGAAGCGTTGTGTGCCGAAGCTGAAGCTACGACACGAGCAGCGAGGTGACGAGGCAAGACACTGCGTCCAGCCGTTCTCACCACCGCAGAGGTAGCTGCGACAGTACGGGTTGCAAACATGGCTGATGATCCAAGTTTGTTTAGCAGAGCTGTAGCGATACAGCTGCTGTCAATCGATGGTGGAAGAACAGAAACGAAGCGACGGTTATCGACTCGAAGACTCACGATGTTGCAAAGCCTGCAAACATCGAAAAGCGATGAGCCGCCTTCTGCAGGTGGAAAGCTTTCTGGCACGCTGTGGGGAAGCTCTCTGCGTGAAGCAGTTCCACTAGTCGCGAGTAGGTCGTCGACTTGACCGGCGCACAAACCGGGCTAAACGGTTTTGCAAGGATTAAGACTCACGCCTGTGACTGTTGCAGCTGAAACCGAAAAATCCACGCCAAAGTTACCTTTACAGGAAGTCCAAATTCCCTTTAGAGGAAGGCAAGCCAGATACTGTAGATCTTCCTTATCACGAATCGCGAATAAAATATCGTGAATCTGTTCGTCGTTCGCACCAGTCACGAGTTGAGGGTATGTCGGCTTAAGATTTAGCTCGTCATGCGTAGTTTCCAAAAAACTCCGATAAAAAAAAGAATTGTCGAGTCTAACAACTATTCAGATATCTCACATCTCCACGTCTGGGTTCGGTGTTCCGTCGTGTTCGTTGTGAGTCACGAGTGTTTGTGTTCTACGCTCCTCGTTGACAAACGCCTCGGGTCACCCGATTCACGTTTTTCTCTTGCAGATTCGTGATTGATCCAGATCCGAACCATGGAGAAATACATGAAAATGTTTTTTTCTTCCTTGTTTGCTGCCGCAGCTGATCTTTGTCTTTTCTTCTCTCCCCCAGACATACGTCTCACTTTTCCACCCTGTTGCGTAGCACACGCTCGTAGCAACACCGCATCGCACGACATGCCACACAAGAGGGCGAAGCACTCAGATCGAGTGGCTAAGCGCTTCTCGCTCGGCCAGGATCTCGCACCGGGTGCAGATGACGGCTTCTTTTCCGAGATGCCCAAGGGAGCCATGCGCATCCTGCAAGGCGCCAAGGTTCAAGAAGCGTATCGCGCCAAGCTTGAAGCAAGGAAGAAGGCTGAACAGGATGCACTTACAAAAGGCCGCAAAAGCGAAAGCAAAGTCTTGGACGCATCAGCAGGCGATTCCAAGGGCGACAATGCATCTCAACTCACTATTCGTCCTGGCGAGAAGCTACGCGACTTCAATGCTCGTGTAGAACAAGCTATGGCAGCAGACGTCCATGCCACGTTTCGTTCGGCCTCGAGATCGCAGATCAACGCTCGTAAGCGCGAGCGCAGGAAACTTCGCAAAGCAGGTATTGATCCGGATGCCGATCCCGAGGATTTAGAACATCAAGAGTCGACTCGCAAAGCCAAGGCTGACAAAGCGGCTGCATTGCAAGCCAGCGAGCCTTCTAGTATCGATCTCAAACGTCAACGCCAGGCTTTCCAGCAGACTGGCGAAATCAAGGACTTTGCCAAAGCTAGTCAAGTCAAGAAGATCAACGACGTCGCACAAGCTCCTCCCACGCTCACACGCGCCCCTCGTGGCGAGTCGCTGCAGGCCAAGACGAGAAAGGCCCGACTCATGGCCAAGATCACTGGCAACGACGAAGAGGAGGCCGAACGCAAAGTCAAGCAAGCCGAAAAGGATCGACAGAAGGGACGTGTTCCTGAAAAGCTCGCCGCTAATCACTCGTTTTCGACTGCTGGCAAGAAGCGCAAGGCAGCTGACAGGCCTCAGTCAGCACTGGAGCCCAGCATGGCACGACAGCGAGTGCTCGAAGAGGAGCGCGACAAGGTCATCAGAGCCTATCGCCAGATCAAAGAGAAGAAGATCCAAGAGAACCAATCGAAGCATCCCAAGAAGGCTTGAAACGCACAACCTGAGCATAACATCGACACTACCCAGATCGTATCCAGGATCACCATTCCAACGCACTATACCCGGACGCTAACCGTCCATCAGCATTCGCCACGCATCTGTACAACATAATTCAGCATCCTTGTACCATGATTGCGATCGGGCAGCTTGTGCCCTTACTTTCGCTCAATCATCCGGACTGTGTCGTTGTGTGATCCCCCCTATTCACTTTTTTCCCCTCGTTCTCTTCCGTTTCTTACCACTACCCTTCTGTCCTCTTCCATCGAAGCTCGGCTTCGAATCCGCTTGTATTCCTTATCCCAAAAGAAGAAGGCTTCGGCACTGCGTCTTTTTGGCATAATAATCGAGCGAAGATCAACCTGTTCTTTTCAAAGAACAACTAGAGACTAGATACCTCTGGCATGGGGGCCTTCTTTCGCTATCAGCCGAAGACGTTTCAACGTCAATGATGGACGATAGATAGTAGTTCGCCGACAAACTTGGTTTCCTATTCATAACAGCGTATTCGCGATTATTCATATCACCAAAAGTTGCACTCTTCCTGCATCCCTATCGAGCGAGGCTGGCCTTTGTAGTGTCTGGCAAGCGTTGATCAATCGAGGAGCTCACGGCTTCTTTCTGTCGGCGCAGACGCATGACCGTGACCGACTCGTGACTCTTGAGTGCTGTGTGGAGAGGGAATCGTGAATGTAACACGCAGTGACAGGCTCACGGCTCGTGGCTCCACGCTCGTGGCTAGGTGGGAATCACGAATCACGAATTCACGATTTCGTGGATTCGAGTCGGGAGTCAGAGAGTCACGAGTCGTAAGTGTTTCGGACACTTGACCGATTACTGGATTGCTGAGCTTGAACTCCAGTCGAATGACGGTCGAGCCACCAAAAAATGTCAGCTGCAACCATACACGATATCGTGTATGGAACGCAGTTTTCCGAACGTAAAAGGTCCTCAGCCGCAAAAGGTTGACACCGCCAGCCAGCCAGCCAATGAAGAGTAGTTTACAGTCGTGAGTCACAATCACGAATTGTGAATTGCCTAGAAGGCTACAGGAAGGGCGTTTCGACTGGAACCGCCGGTCAAGGACGATTAATCAACCGTCGAGAATGCGACTCACAGACTGAGGCACTACTCATATAGCTTTCGCTTTTCGCCTGCAAACTTCCATGTTTCTACCGCGACGCTTACTGCAACCACATCTGCTTATTCGAGAGCAGCGTTCCTCTCTGCTACTACTGCATCTTGGCGATCCTCACTCGTCTTCAAGCAGCTGCTCTCGCCGCACCTCGAATCTCCACCACGCCAACATGTGCACGCAAAAATCTGAGAAGCCAAAGCTCGGGCTTCACGCGGCGGATGTTGTTGACTACACCGAAGCTGCTCGCTCGCTGATCGGCTACAAGGATACGCTTCGTCAACCGTACCCACCCATCGAGCCGTTTGAAACCGGTCGTCTTGCGGTGGATGGCCGACACACGATCTACTATGAGTGGAGCGGCAACCCGGATGGCTACCCGATTGTGTGCTTGCACGGTGGACCCGGTGGAGGAATCTGGTCTGAGGAACGACGCTGGTTCGACCCATCTCACTATCGCATTCTCTCGTTCGACCAGCGTGGAGCTGGCCAAAGCACGCCTCACGCTGACTTGGTTGACAACACCACCTGGCACCTTGTCGCAGACATGGAAAAGTTGCGCGAAAAGTTTGGCATTACCAAGTGGCACGTCTTTGGTGGCTCGTGGGGCTCTACTCTCTCCTTGGCATATGCTCAAACGCATCCTGAACGCGTGAGCGCGTTGGTTCTTCGCGGCATCTTCACACTGCGCAAATCAGAGTTGCAGTTCTTCTACCAAAATGGTGCCTCGCACATCTTCCCCGAACAGTGGGACGTCTACCGCGATGGAATCCCGCCCGCTGAACGCGACGACTTTATCGCCGCATACAACAAGCGTCTCACCTCGGACGACGCGGCTGTGCGTCTCGACGCTGCTCGTCGATGGAGCACGTGGGAGAATTCAACGTCGAAACTCTACGTCGACGCAAACAGCCTCGCCAAGGGCGAAGACGACGATTGGTCCTTGGCTTTCGCTCGCATCGAAAACCACTACTTTATCAACCAAGGCTGGATGCAAGACGGTCAGCTCCTAAACAAGGAAAACATTGACAAGATCAGGCACATTCCCGCATCCATTATTCAGGGTAGGGTCGACTTTGTTTGTCCAGCCACAACCGCTTGGGAACTCCACAAGGTTTGGCCAGAGGCAGAATTTCACCTGGTCCCCGACGCTGGTCACTCGGCAAAGGAACCGGGTCTCGCCGATAAATTGGTTCAGGCTACCGACAAATACCGCTCTGTCAAGTAGAATCTCGAGTCATCCACGTCACGCTAGCATTCACACTTGCCAAATTGTCGGACAGAGTATCAAGCAGGAATGACAGTGTGTGCTTGTGTGTACAGTTGTGCTTGGTACAGGGAAAGCGCGTATTCAAACGTCGATGCCGAGCTTTCTTAGACGATCGAGCCTATCTGCCTCTCGACGGAAATGCAATTGTCGCATCTCGTTCCTTTGCTCGGCAGTCAGTAGTCCCCAATCGGCCTCGCCCACCTCATCCATCTGCAAGCTCGAGTCGAGTAGCACACTGAGCCTATCCGCGAGCTTTTTGATTGCCAGCACTTCGTCTCCTCCCACTCTCAACCCCATGCGAAACAAATCTGTTTCGCTGACCTTTTTCCTACCATCCTTTGAGACTACCACTAGACCAGCTCCGCGAGCAGACGACGCCGGCGAGGAAAAAGTGGCGATGCCGAGTATCATCTCGATCGCCGCATTGCGGTAGAGGTCGGTGGGCAGAGCGTCGAGTGAGACGATGGCACGTTCGAGCGAGGCAGGCTTGTGGCCATTTGGATAAAGTGGCGTGGAAGGGGTCAGAACAGAACGGATGACGGGATCCTTGGCGATGCGAACAAGTTGAGAGGGCAGCAGCGGTTTGGGATCATCGCGACGAAGTGGGTCGAGCAAGATAAGCGGATCGGGTTCAGGTGGATACTTGAGTTCCGAGAGAGCGCGCAACGTAGGTGAAGCGGGACGGTAGAGAGACGCTTGCCCTGAAGAGCTAGTTGGGTGCAACATGGAATTGATCACGGCCATGCCGCCTGGAACTACTGGCTCGCTGAGTGTGGGCTCCTCTGTGAGCATCGACGGTACGGCTGCGGTCACTTCGGCTTGCTTCGCCTCGGGACTACCGTGCTCTGACTTGGCATCGACACCTTGGTGACCGTCGGATGGTAGCAACTGAATCTTGTTTCTCTTTCTCCTCTGCTCATCTGCTTGCCCTTCCTCGGTCTCTACGTGAAGAAGCATATCGTTGTCGACGATGAATCGGATAGCCTGTCCCACCGCATCTACATGCTTCTCAATCTCGTTTCGGAGTAGCTGTCGAAGTAGATCAGGTTGGTCGAAGGGATTGATGGGTGGTGGTCTGGGATGAGGTCGTCGCGTTGCTCTTTCCAGGTTGTGCTGTTGCGGCTGTGAGGTGCCTGTTGTGTTCGTTTCATGTCGCTTTTTGCAGCGGTCGCCGTAGTTGCAGCGACCTTGCAAGAAGTGTGTGCAAATGGGACGACGGTCCTGGTGATTGCTGGAACGCGCTTCCGGTGCGGAAACGCCTGCTTCTTGCTCGAGAGATGGAACGGGCGCTCTGGATGATACTTCTTCTGGTGCATCATTATCCGATTCAGTGTCCTGGTCTGCCGTGGCGCTGAGCTTGCTGTTTGGCTCGACCGACGTTGCGCTTTCCATGTCCAGCCTCTGCTTCTTCTCGTAGGACGCAGATGTCGGGGTCCTATGAGCATGTTCTCCGACTTCTGAAAGCCCTGCTACTGAGTTTGTTAGCTCTTCGTGTTGCCTCTTGCGGATGGGTGCGGGGCGGGGGCCGTATATCGCCTCACTCCGTTTCTGCCTTTGTTCCTTCTCTTTGAGCTTTTCCTGCACGACCTGTTGTGTTGGCCACCGCTTTTTGCGCTGATTGATCCACTCTGCGATGAGCTCGGGCGAATCAAGCTGGATATTGAGGCCAGAGATGGTGGCATCGGCTGGCCCATCAAGTGCGCGGCCGCTGCCTTGCGGATTGGTCGGAATTGATTGATCTGGCCCATCCTGAGAGTCAGACGAGCTGTCCGAATCGCTATTACTAGCGTCATCATCGCTGTCCGTTTGGTCGGAATGGTCAGATAGGTCGTGGTCCAAGGTGGGCGCAGATGCTCTTTTTGGTCGGAGAGGCAGGGGATGTGGATTCCGGCGTTGATGTTGGCGCATTCGACGCTGCTGTTCTCTCTGCTCTGCTATCAGCATCGGATCGAGTCGTTGCAGCTCTTCAATGCCACCCTCTGGGTAAATCAAGTGACGATCTGCTTTGTGGAGCGTGAGAGAGAGGGCAGAGTGGGTACGAAAGTTGCATCGAGACGGAGCCATGGCGGGATCAACCGAAGAAGAGGGCGGGTGGTCGTCAACATGATCGCAATGCAGCGAGCCATGAGCGTCGGATGTCGGGTCAGATGCGTTTCGGGTTTGTCTGGGGACATATCCAGAATCACGAGGTTGTCGATGCTGTGCAAAGGATCCCCGCCCGCGGCCAGAGTGACTGTGGGCGTGACTGTGACTGTGACCCCGACCCCGACCCCTTCCCCGGCCACGGCCAGTGTCGCCTCTTGCTCCGCCTCCTCCTCCTCCTCCACCACCACCACCACGATGATGGTACCGGTCGCTATTCCATCCAGACATGTGTGTGGGACTATAGGAAGAAGGTACGGTCACAGAGAGAGAGAGAGAGAGAAAGAGAGGAAGAAGACCAGTGTGTGGAAGCACAACTCTTTGTTGTTTCAAAATTCTTGAAAGCAGAAAAAGCGTGAAGGGTCTTCCGATTGCCGAAAAAATTCGGCTCGTGCTGATTTGTTTCCTTGCGCTCATTCACGATTGAAGTATCGGCCCTCTGTTGGGTGCTTATCGCTGATTTCCGGTGTGTTGACCTCGAGACGGCTTTCTGAAAGCATGGAGCTGGCTGAGCGTTTGATGTACCTTAAGTTATTTGCGCTTTTTGATCATCGTGTGAATATAGACAAAGGGAGATTCATGATTCACTGATTATTAAAGCACGAAGCATTCGTGATTCGTGATTGCGCTCGGACCGCTACGCTTTCGTCCGGACTCAGCTCAGGCTCGTACTGAGAACTCACACTGAAGTTAGCTACGGAACACCACTTGGTTTGGCTTGGCTTGGTCGGCTCTGTGTCGCGATGACTTTCCTGGCCCGACCATGGCCATAAGGGCTCTTCTTCCCACCTTTGGATCGAATCCCACTCCTCCTTCTGTACAATCACAATTACGCCAACCGTAAACTGTCCCAAAGCTAAATCAGCCTACCAGCAACACTAGATTCAAGCTGAGTCGCCCACACGCTGCACTTTGTGATTGCTAGTCGTGAGTGTCCAGTCAGTCCTTCTTCCCTCTTATCCAGCACAGCATCGCCTCGGGACCTTGCTAGTCGCCTCGTCAATTCATCTGGGGTCGAGCCTTGGTGGCTACTCAGGGCGATCACCAGCTTCGATGCAGCACTTGAACCTCTTTTAGCCAGAGCTCATCAGTCGCACTCTAGTCGACGCACACGAATCAGCCTGTACATCGAGAGCACGTCGCTTCTTCGCTTCCCATCACTCGGGCTCATCGCCTCTCACCTACCTTGGCACAAACCCAGCGCTCCTACCGCCTATCTGGACTCACAATCATCGCCTCCTAGCTTCCGTGTGTCAGCATAAGCGCCACTCACGTCGCATTCGCCCAATCATGGTCGTCACAACCCGCAAGCGGACTGCGGCTGTGTTTCAGCCAAACACAGCGTCTGCTTCGTCAACCAAACGAGCGACCTCATCTACCAAATCCAAACCTCAAGGTTGCGCTGAACGATCGAGCAAGTCCAGAGCAAACGCAAAGATGCCATCTCCCGTCCACTCTCAAGATGATCGAGGATCTCCGACGGAGACCGAGGCGGAGCTTTCGGCGCAGGCCCCCACTATCCCGCTATTTGATTTTGATATTCCCTTAGAGCTCGACTCTCCTTACGGCTCACGCATATCCGCTTTCAATCCGGCACCATATGAGAGCCTCAAACACAAGCTCAGCCAATGGTTCCCCGAGCTCTCGATGAGAGATGACAACCATGCTGACCATCTCTCCTCAAGCCCTCGAGCCACAACCAAGGACAATCAGTCGAAGCGCAAGCCAAAGTCCAAGAGGCCAGACTACATTTATCTCGAGGTCGACTTTGTACCCCAACTTGTGTCTGATTGGCACCTTAACCTTCCCCGTACATCGCGCGGTTGGTCTGGAAGCGTCACTGCAAAGCTGCACCAGGCCCTTGCAGTCGTTGCGTCCGCTCCTCCAGGCTACAGTCCTAGCGACATTCCACCAGCAACCAAATCCACTTCCCAAGTCTTGGAAGCAGCACATTACGAGGATGACAACATGTCGGACAACGAACAAGATGATCCAGATACGCTTCTGCTCGGATACCTCATCCCTTCGGCCTTCAAGGATGCAGCGAGCCACCCTCTAACCCACCTGGACCCGGTCCTGATATCCAAGGAATGGATTCAACTGTACGGCGAGGTCACTCTGGCTCCGCCCTTTCTGCCTCCAATGTCTGAGGTCTTTGGTCCAGATGCTTTCGAGACATCCTCCAAGCGTGTTTCCGCACAGACATCCAAGTCGTCCTCTGCCGCCAACCAACCCCTGGCTCGCGTCATTTCCAGATCGTCAGATGTGCCGTCGACTCGCTTACTCGGAACCTTGAGCGTCCAAGTCGGCCTAGAACCAGCCGCTCTCCAATACGGCGCAGGCAAAGACAAAGTTGATGGCTTTGTTGCTTCAAGTGACGACCTCAAGAACACAGCCGCACAGGGCTCGCTCGGCCTAGCTCGCGCGCTCCGCCAAGCCATTCCGTCCATCGTCGACTGGGACTTTAGCTTTGTCGAGCTGGACACTGACGCACATACCTATTGGGATCGCAATGAGTCCTTCTACGATTTGCCGCCCAAGCAGTCGACACTCTCTCGTCATCTCGTGCTCGATAATGTGGAGCCTCTCGACTTTCCCAACACGTCCTCCACCTCGAATACTTTGAGCAAGAAGCGCAAGAAGTCCTCCCACATGTCTTTTACATCAGGTCGCTTTAGACCATATCCTCCCACGCTTGAATCCGCCGAAGACCAAGACGTTCCATCCAGCTATGTATGCTCTTGTCTCAGTTGCCAGATCATGACCGAAAGAAACCCGGTCGTAGCAGCGCCTCGTCTCAAGCAGGAAGCTCTGCCACCCGGAGAGCAGATTTCGGGCACCGATACAAGGCTTGGCGACATCACTAGCAGAAAGTTTTTACCCCTCGACACCAACGTCACTAGTCTCCTAGAGGCTTGCCGTCCCCCTTCGGACGGACCCAAGGTCTATCCACCGTCTGACGTCATTCCCACCCCATTGATGGGCTATCAAGCTCGATGTCTGGCATGGCTGATCAAGAGAGAGACTGTGGTCGACGAGGACATCGATCAACTCATGCCCAATTGGCTCCCCTTGCGGTGCAAGGATGCGCGACACATCATGAGGAGGCGTCTGCAGCTCGAGGCTGAGCGAGAAGCGCTCATGTATGTGATACAGCGCAGCCAGTCACGAGCGCGACGCACTTCCAAAGTGAAAGCAGCAGGTCTTGCTGCTCTCGACGCTGCCAATGATGCCGAGACTAGAATCACTTTAACAAGCAATTCCTCGACAAGCGCCACTGTGAAGACACTCGGTCCCTTGAAAAGAGAGCCATTCATCGACCCCGTCGATCAGACTTTCTACTTTGACCAGATCTCGGGCTTGCTGAGTCTTCGTCGCTTCTGCTGCCGTCCGAGCGAGCCTGGAGGTGCGCTCTGCGAGGCGATGGGCCTTGGAAAGACGCTCGAGAGTCTCTCACTCATCGCAGCGCGTCCTCGTCCCGACAATTCGAATCTTTTGGAGTACGATACCTCACGCAGCGCACGGATGATTTCAGAGATGGAACCATCGGCGCGTCCGTTTGTATCACGAGCCACGCTGGTGGTATGTCCTGCTGCATTGGTAGAGCAGTGGATGGACGAAATCCGCAAGCATTTCCGCAGTCGCAGCACCGTCGGTACGGACTCACTGGACGGCCATCTCAGCCAACAAGCAGGTGTCATCCGATACAGACACACTGACTTTGCCTGGGATGTGCGCTCGCGACGTGCCGACGTTCGAGCACTTGCAGAAAGGAAGCTTACCCAGCCGGACATTGTTGTTGCGACGTACGAAGAGCTGGCCTTCCAGCTCACCGAGAGCCATAAAGTACCCCACAACAGCAACCAAGTTCGTACGCCGCTGCTGGAAGTCCTCTTCTGGCGCATACTTTTGGACGAGGCACAGATCGTTGCTGGCGCGTCCGGCAAAGCAACCAGCATGGTCCACGAGCTTTGGCGTAGCAATTGCTGGATGGTCACAGGAACACCCGTAACCAAGGGCATCCGCGATATTCAGGGCATCTTTGCGTTTATGGATCACGACCCCTTAGCAGCGCCGCGCTTCTTCCGCGAAATTCTTCAGCAGCCTTTCAGTCAAGGCTCCATCGAAGGCATCCGCCGCCTACGCGCCATCCTGCCGCGTTTCGTCTGGAGGCACACACAAGTCCACGTCGAAGACGAGATTACACTGCCTCCCTGCAAGAACGAGGTGCTTGAGCTCAATCTCAAGCATGTCGAACGGATCTTTTACGACAAGGAAGTGAGCAAGTTCTGTGACAGCTTCACAAAGCAAGCCGCCAGAGGCGTTGTCAATGTCGCTCAGCCGACGTTTCTCATTCATCTCCGCCAACTGCTCAGCCATCCTCAAGTTGCAGATGAGTATTTGTACTTCCACAACTACTCACGGCTGTCGTTTGCTGAGTTGTTTCAGCGCTTCTTCCAACAGGCCGAGTCCGAGCTCGCCACGCTCCGCATGCAACTTGTCACCACCACGCTGCAGCTCGTATGGAGCCACGACTTTTACACCGCAGAGAAGGACAAGAAACGCTGGCGCGGTGGTCCGTCCCCGCTCAAAGATTCAGAGGATGTTTGTCGAGAGCTGGACGCAGCGTTGCGGGTAGTCACTGCCGCGCTAGATGAGCAAGCTCGCCGAAGTCTTGGTTCGTCTGCAGAGAACGAGCAAGAAGCCGAGATGCCCAACGCTGAAGCGCAGGCCGCGTTATCCAACAATTCGTCGGCGGTCGATGGCACCGATGCCACTGGCGGTCTCGAGGTTAGTGTGACCGACGATTCAACAGCTGGTGCTGAAGCATCGAGCTCGATGTCGGCAGTGACCACTGATAGCGTTGGCGAGGCCGCTGTGGTAGGATCCGATTCGACACTGAGGATAAACCTCTCGTGGGAGGAGGCAAATTATTGGTTGCGCACGCTTCTGCAGAAGCATGCCGCACCTGCCACCAACGGTCAAAACGCAGAAACGGTCATCGAACCGCCGGCACGCTGGGATCCAGAACGACCCAGCCGCACCTGCTTCGACAAGGAGTTCAAGAATGCAGACGATCCCTCGGTCAATCTCACAGATCCTCGTTATCACCTCGTCGTCCAGGACGCCGGCGCCGAAGATATGGGCCAAGATGAATACCTGGCGCTAATCACGGCACAACAAAATGCGCAAACGTACAAAGATCGCGCTGAGCCTCGCAAGAAAGTCAAGATGGATGCTCTCGAACCTGGCTTGCTCAAAAAGTCGCGTCTTCGCGGCAAAGCCACGCAACGGCAAATCACACGAGTGTGGTCTTACAAGCCCAAGGAGCGTCTCGAGACGACAAGGGCGAGGCTTCACAGTCTACAGTCAGATCTGCCGGGCAAGGCGCATGAGGTTGCTTTCTTGCGGCAGCAACTGCTTGAGGGTCTTGGCGGCGAGACACAGTCTGGTCCCGGACAAGCCGGCGACTCTGTGGCCACTGCTTCCGCCGAGCAGCCTTCTGGACCCGAATGTCCGATCTGCTTCGAATCCAAAATACAGATTGCGGTGCTGCCGTGCTACCACTCCTTTTGCGCCGACTGCATCGACAAGATCTGCGAGCGCAATCCTCGATCGGCAAGCCATTTGCGGGCCAGCTACGATCCGCTACGCTGCCCGAAATGTCGACTCAAATTTCTCCCCAACCAGGTCACGCGAATCATGGAGCCAGAAAAATTTGTCTCGATGGACGGCTCAGGGACGGTGGTTGGCGATTGGAGCGGCAAAATCTCAGGTCTCATTGTGGATCTCAAGGAACGATTAGCTCAAGACCCTACCCACAAGGCTGTCGTTTTTTCGCACTGGCCCAAGATGCTGACCTTTGCGCGCGAGGCTCTCGTGCAGAACGGCGTCTCAGCGGTGGTCTTTGGCGGCAATGAAACAAAGCAAGCGGAAGCTTTGAGGGCGATGCGCGACGACGATCACGTCCATGTAATACTCGTACCATTCCGAGCCAGTGCAGGTGCAGCCGGTCTCTCGCTAACGTCGTGCGATCTGGCATATCTCCTAGAACCGGCCTTGGACACAGCTCTCGAGGCTCAAGCAGTGGCACGCATTCATCGCATCGGTCAGCGGCGTGAGACCACAATCATTCGCGTCAAGATGAAAGATACGATCGAAGACGCCGTCATGCGCATCGCGGACGAGCGCTCGCGCCGAGGAATGGCGTTCGCTGCACAAACAAATTCCGGCGGTGATGCAGTCTCTGCGGCAGTTGCTGCGTCTGCAGACCCCCAGGCGGTTCTTAACGGAGCTGGTTCCTCAACAGCTGCACAGGAAGCAACACTGACGAGCAGTCTGAATGCGAGTACCTCAGGCCAGGAGGACCTAGTCGCACAAACTCGCGTCCAGGCCGAAGAACAGAAAACTTTGCAAGCTGGGCTTCTAACCTCGAATGTACGAGAACGTTCAATCAAGGCATCATTGGCAGCTTCAGTTGGAGTCGGACGCGAGTCGGACAACATTAGCCTGACGATGGCTGAAGTTGGTCTTATCCTTGGCTTTGACGCGGAAGAAGTCAAGCGAAAAGCAAAAGAGCGCAGAGAATCTGTGCTGAGGAGGGCAGAATTTTATGGACTGTATGACTACAGCAGCAACGCTCGCCAGCTTGAGTTGGATAATCTCGAATTGGAAGTGAGGATGGAGGAGGGACGACGGGCCATGGAAAGTTGGTCCAGCGAGGACGCGGAAGAGGTAAGATGGGCGCTGGAGGATGAAGAAGAGAACGAGCGAACTTGGGCCAT
Organism: Mycosarcoma maydis; assembly: GCF_000328475.2. Classification (NCBI taxonomy): domain Eukaryota; kingdom Fungi; phylum Basidiomycota; class Ustilaginomycetes; order Ustilaginales; genus Mycosarcoma; species Mycosarcoma maydis. The sequence goes on from NC_026478.1 coordinate 1,231,197, forward strand.
GGATCGGCAAGAAGAATAAGACACACAGGAGCAAGAAGGAGAAGAGAGGCCTTGGGAGATGGGAGCTGATGCGATCTCGCAGAGCGTGCAAGAGGCCACAGGAAACGATCATGGAAGAGGCCGTGGCGCGAGTCGAAGTGGTTAGAAGAGAGTTGACTGACAATCGAGCACGATTAGGAGACTGAGAGGAAGGCTAAGACGGAGACCTAGCCGCGGAGGATGCAGAACGATTTCAAAGCGGAGGAAGAGAGATCTTGCAGACCTGGGTCCGGACGCACGACATGGATGAGGCGATATGAGGCCTGTACATCTTGGCCTGACTAGTCGAATTGATGTAAGGTATCTGCTCGCTTTTAGAAACACAAATCTTGAGAGAAGAGTATCTGTGACGACCTCTTCGGGCTATGCTTCCCATTTGCTCCCACATCACAATTGGACTACGGTTCTCAATGCCTTTGCTGTTCCTGCATGAAGATCGCACGTCGGTTATGCCGTTTGTGTGTTAAGGTTTCTGAAACAGAATGAGAGTACAAACAGGTTTTGAGCCAGCACGAAGTCTTGCTCAAGCTGTCGAAGCGCCGGCAGGAGCTTGAGAAAGTGCTTGGGTGTGGTCGACTGTATGGTCGACGTGGTCAGGCTGGAGATGCTCATCGGGGTTTCCAGTTAGGGCATCTAGGCTAGCCTGTTCATGGAAGATGGCACCTCCTAGCTTCTCCTCGAGCCACTCTACAGCGCCGAGGTCGCAGATGACCTTGTGGCGACGGAGAACCTCGTAAGCGTGGAGCTCGCCAGGTTTCTTTTTGTCGTCGCTGGTCTTTGCGATATTGTCGCGGTACTCTTCGGTGAGGGAGTCGAGCTCGATGAGTTCAGCGCGCGGGAGGTTATTAGAAGCAAGAACGAAGTTGCGAATGGCTTGTTGGTGGGAGAGTTTTTGGTGCTCATCGTAGATGGGGTCTGAGGATGAGGGACGAGCGTCTTTGATGAGTGATCGCATGGAAGGTTGCGGGTCGCGAGGCGCTGTGAGGAAGAGGGCGTCGGACCAACCCTTGCTGCCGAGCAAACGGGCGAGTGGACCTGTGGAGCTGGGCGGTGCAGTCCAGTTCAAGTTTTCAACGACGAGCAGATTGCCCTGCCTCCATTTGGACGAGAGTGCCGATCTGAGTGCCAACTCACGCACCCTTCGTGGCAACTTGGTCGAGTGATCCCTAGGTCGAGGACCATGCGCTACAGCACCACCACGCAAGATCGGATTGGACATGGTTCCCAAACGCGCCTGACCAGAGCCCTTCTGCGGACGCAGTTTTCTCATCGACCCGCGCACATCCGAGCGTCCCTTTGTCGAGGCAGTTCCAGATCGCTGTGCGTCGAGATAGTATACCACCGCACTGTGAATCACATCTCGACGTGCCGGTGCATCGAAAACGTGTGCTGAAAGTGGCACATATGCCTTGCTCGATGTGGAGCTACCCTTTTGCAATCGAGACAGCTTAACATGCACCAAGGGTGGTTTGTTGGAAACAGCAACCAGATCGCCTTCGTCGAAAGGCGGAATTTCGTACATTTCGCTATCAGAGTCGAATTCGGATGCATACACACCATCCTCTTGCTGCCCTACAGATGCGGATGCGGATGCGGATGCGGATGACGCGAGTGTCGAAGAAGATGAGGAGGGTGCTACGGTCAAAGGCGTGGTGGATGATGATGCCGTCGAGGTGTGCAACGATGACGAGCCGAATCTGGAGACGACGGGAGCGGCTGGAGCTCGTGCTTGTGCTCGTGCTCGTGCTGCAACGACAGGCTGCGTGCCGCCAATCGACTGGAGTGCCACTCGCAGCGATGTCAACGAGGCAAAAGCCTTGGATGACGGGAGCGAGGTCATTTCGAGTTACGTGACGAGAAGATGGAGGCTAGGCAAAGGTCGAGGAGTATGTGACTGTGCAACGACGAGGACCAAGAGTGATGTTCATTCTTGGTGATTCCTGTTTGCTCCATCGTCCAACCCTTTTCCGAAAAGTCGAAAGTGCTTTTTTCCAGATCAGCCATCTCGAGGTGATCGTCTTTATCGGGATCAACGGACGTAAAGCTGCATGAATCGGCGATATACACTTTCCTCAATGTTAATGCGACCGAGTGACTGACAGTTTTGACAAAACCAAAAATTTTCAGCCGCGTGACCTCGGCCGAAGTGGATACTTCTAAGGACGGCAACTTGAAAAATAAGAGAGAAGCTGCTATTCGTGAATCTGAGAGATCGAGAGACGAAGCAAACCGTGTGTATAGGTGTAGCATCGGTGCTGGAATAGCTCGTGAGCCAACTAGAGAGGAAATCAGAGCCAACCAGAGCCAGCTGACAGGGTGAGGGGCTAAACTGTGTGTAGCGGGTGATTGAGTGAGGGCGAGTGAGTGAGCGTGTTCGTCGTTCTAAGGTCACTGGGCAAGTGCGATCGCGACCACTACTTTCTTCTTCCACCTCTCCTCATCATCAAGAAGGTAGGTGTAATCGGTGACTACCTCGTAGTAGCACATCAAATAGCCATTCAACAAAGGGCATCGACGTATTGAAGCCAGAAGCTGACTTTTCTTAATCTCGTTGGCTACTCTTTTGCACACACACATCTCATCATATACTCGCTTTGTTCACTCTCGACATTTCATCAATCACCACACTCGACCCATCCGCACACTTGGACCGCATCGCCATTCTTTGATTGTCCTCTTTTCCTCTCAACCACCGTACTCCAAAATCGACGCAACTGCATCATTTGGACTCACTCTTGCGACACGTCTCACTCTCAAACCTCACCAACCACTTCCACTGTTGCTTGCATACTTGACACTCACCCATCCGACACACACGTCCACCTACTACCTTGATTTGTTCTTGCAGTCATCATGTCCGCTCCTTCCGTATCGTGCTTCGGCAAGAAGAAGACGGCTACCGCCGTCGCCCACTGCAAGGAGGGCAAGGGTCTTATCCGCCTCAACGGCCAGCCCATCTCGCTCGTCCAGCCCGAGATTCTCCGATGGAAGGTCTTCGAGCCCGTTCTCGTTGTCGGTGAGGACAAGTTCTCGTAAGTATCTGGCTACCATAACAACGCAAGGATGCAATGAGGGATAAATGCGGCAATAGTGTCGATGATATACAGCAACAGCAGGTTCGAACCAGGAGGAAGATGCGAGGATACAGCAACAAAGCAATGTCAGCAAATCAAAGACAGACACAGCAACGAAGTCAAGCACAGGGTGACTTTTCGGCACATCACAGAGAATGGTCGGAACCAGCATGGGTTTCTGAAGGATGCAACGGCACAGCTCAGGACTCGAAGGTGGGAGCTTAGGACAACACTGTCACTCTCCCCGCAAAGATTAAAAAAGAAAAGAGGACGATGGAACTTGAACTTCAAGGAGATCTATGTGTTGACGTGGCAAGGGCAGGTGCCAATCAGTGGCCTGCAATGATGGACGTTTGCATGATTGTAAAGGGATTGTCGTCTTGTCTGGAATCTCGACTGGATCTGTGCGGCGACACAGACCTGCCCAACGTTTTTGCGTCTTTCCCAATTGCTGCTGGTTGGCGCTTCTCACCATTAACCTCGGTTCAAGTTGACTGACTTCTGATTGTACCACTCGTCCGACTTGATCATATCACAGCACTGTTGACATCCGCCTGCGCGTTTCGGGTGGTGGTGCTACTTCGCAGATCTACGCGATCCGTCAGGCTATCGCCAAGTCGCTCGTTGCCTACTACGCCAAGTACTACGATGCCGCCTCGGCTCTCGAGCTCCGCCAGCTTTTTGTTGCGTATGACCGCACTCTGTTGATCGCCGACACGCGCCGATCGGAGCCCAAGAAGTTCGGTGGTCACGGTGCGCGTGCTCGTCGCCAGAAATCCTACCGTTAAACAAACAGCATCGAGGCTGGCGTTGCTTGGTCACACAGTGCACCTTCAGGCTCGGCTCAATCTCGTGTTTTCGGTCTGGTCTCGCATCTTTTTCTTGGTTTTCATGAATCATGTAGCTTGGTGGTTCAGCTATGTGGATCCATATTCGCATCTTTGAATGCAATCTCCACCGACATTCACGCACCGTCTTATCAGGTGCTGGACTCATGCAATCCATCTGTACATCACCGAGTACTCTCTTCATCCCACACCACATTCCCGCCAAAAAGAGATTTGACAATCCCAAAATTGAACCTAGATTCCTGCTTGCCAGTCTGTCTTTATCTGTCAGCGTCATGTGTATGCGTACGAGGTGTGACTCAGCTGCTGGATGGCGCGTGCAGCCTAAATCACGAATGGTTCGAGGCAGTTTGCGATGGTGTAAAAAACTCGAAAGGACACCTGAAGCTTGACCGCTGTACCAAAAGGAGGTCTAGACAACCAATCACGTGTCGGACTTGGGTTGAAATCTTGCACTAGGACAGGCGTGAGGAGGATGCGCGAATTTTCACGTTTGACTCAAGCTGTACTCGTGCGACGGCATAACAATTACTGGATTGTTTTGGGCGAGCGTGGAGCGGACGCCCGAGGGTAAGCGCGGCGGCGGGGGCTGAAGCTGGTGTGATTCGTGATTCGTGATTCGTGATTCACGTTGTCGTGGATGGCCGAAAGCGGCGCAGCCGAATGCAAGAAATCTCAGATGCGAACAGGATGGAGCCGAGCCTGTGTTTGTTGGTCTAGTGACAGAGTGCAGCTCAGCAATCCTGAATCACGAATTCATGGTTCAGGATCCAGGACTGAGGCTTGGTCTGAAATCACTCAAGGCTGAATGAATCACGAATGCGCTGTTCGTGATTCACGATGGAGCAGCATCTGTGGAGTTGGTGGATCGAACCGTGAACTCGTAACTGTTTGTAACCAACATGAAAGCCAAATCAATCTACTGTAAACGATTCACGATTCGTGCTTAGATTAATAAGTTAGCTTGTCTGCGCAAAGCACGGAACGGCAGTCTGTTTCAGATTTCAAGCGCCAACCCTAAGCAAGGAGGCAGCGGCACGAAAGCATTCAGGAATTCTTAAAGAGAAGCGCGCAGCAAAGCCTAAAGCACGAAGCGACCAGTGAGCAGTGAGCAGTGAGCAGTGAGCCGTGAGCAAGCCAAGCGCGAAAATGTTAATTTGCATCTCCTGTCTGGGCGCCTGAAACCGCACGCCAAAACCGCGAACCATGCGTGGTGAGCTTGGCCGCGTTGAGAGTCGTGAGTGTGACATTTCAGATTAACAGTCGTGAGTCGTGATTCACGATTCGTGCGTGAATCTGTGATTCTTGGATTCTTGATTGGTGATGGATGATTGAATACAACTCCACACTTGGCTTGGAGAGAGTCATGAGTCTTGCTTGGATTGTCTCCCGTCCTTCACAATTCGTGACACAATTCGTGACACAATTCGTGATTGTCTCTCGCCTTTCCAGATGCGCCTGCTAGCATCACACGGACAAATCCCGCAGTTCTGTTAATAAACGGACGAGTGCAGGCGCGCGCACATCCATACTTTCCTCGACTTTGGACGTCGTTTTCGTTTGCTGCCCATCGCTACATCTTGGCTCCAATCCCTCTCCATCCATCTCGATACCCGATACCAGCTAGTTGGCCCAGTATCTCCTCTTTGCAAACTAGCAAACATCAACGATACGCCGTCTGCACGCGAGGTTGCGCTCACGCCTCTGAGCCTCCACACAACTTGACGCAATCATCAAAGGCGCACATAATCACAAGCACGCGCCTGCTGAGCTTCTCATGGGCGTACCACCTGCATTGTTGCGCTGTGCCTTGATCTTCGACCCACCAAATCACCACGGACAGCATCATTTGCGCTTGGTCTCCTTCGGCTCTGCAACCTGACCATCGATTGTTCGAGGCAAAATAGACTTCCCTCCAACTCATGCTTGCATGGCTAATCGTGCTTTCCCCAACATCTCTCTAGACAGCCGCGATCTGGCTCACACCACCCTTTGAACATCTCGGTCCCTTCAACGGGCATCGTGCGTGCCTCTGTAGTCGTTGAACCTGCATCTTGTCTCGAGTAACAACTTGCTCCCACAATCCTCATGGCCGCTTTTCACGCCATGACGTCCCCCGCACTAACTGGCGACGGCGACCTCGGCTTATTTGCTATGCAGTCCCGTTCGCCGTCCACGTCATTCGAAAACGCAGATCAGGTACATACATCCACTCTTGCCACCGACCCTACCAGCGTTCCTTTCTATCCTAGTCAAGCCCCCTCGGTCGTCTCCGCTACCACTTTGCGTCGTTCTGCGCCTTCGTCGGTGGGACCATTGGTCACATCCAACGCCGCCTCGGGCTCCACTATGCCCGCATCCTCGGTATCAAAGTCCAGCTTGACTTCATCCATCACTTCATCTGGCTTGACTGCCTTGTCCCTGCACGAAGAAATCACACAGCACTCCGCGCGCGAGACCACACATGCTTCTTCATCCACCTCGCCCACTTCTGCCGCTTCCAGCTCCGATAACAGCAATCAAAACGTCTCCGCTAAAAGTATCTCCTCGCTGGGCTCCAACTATCTATCAGCTACCGAGAATCCTATTTCTGCTTCCATCCCTACGAATCTTTCCTCAATTGCCCCACAACAGCCTGCCGCTTCAGTCTCGTCGCAGACAAGCGCCACAACGGCGTTGTCGCCCCCCTCGAGGTCATCACCACCCTCTTCTTCTTCACAGCGAAGCATCGCTTCCACCGCCACTATCACCCAGTCCCGCCTTCCATCCTCGCGCTCTTTCGCGTCGTCCTTAGCTGGTGACAAGCAGGCTCTGAGCGTGGAACAGGAGCTCAACGCCGATCTCGACCTGGAATCCACATCTGCATCACCACTCGACTCGAATCTTCATTCAAGAAACAGTGTCATCTCAGCGCGTTCATCTCGACGCAGTTGTAGATCGGGTGTACCAGCCATATCGGATCGTCTCCCCGTCGGAGAAGGTGGCCCACAAGCTCCACCCCGAAACGCCTCTTTCCGTGAAGCCTCCAAGCGTCTCTCTTCTGGGCTTGGCCACGGCGATCTTGGTATTGATTCGTACGCTGCTTCTGGCGTCAGTCCCTCGTCACCTTGCATGACCAGCTTCTTGGATCTCGACTCGCCCACTTCGTCAGAGTCTAGCGTAGCTGGCAGATATCCTCTCCCGAGCAGGAGGACCTCTTTGCGCGCTGTATCTCCTAGGACCCCCACTTTTGGTCTCGATCCTTCTGCAACAGCTGCAACTGCCTTGTCAGCTTCGCGCCCTGCATCACGTCCATCATCGCGACCTGCATCATCCGGCAGCAAATCAGCATTGCTCTGTGCATCATCTGCAAGACCGGAGACAGATGCACAGACGGCTTCCAAGTCTTCCAACAACACACTTGCCCTCGACCGCGAAGCCATGCAGCGTTGGGTGCTTTCCGTCGGCTGCGTCAACTTTGATCTCGAATTGGGTCCCGATCTTGAGTTTCTCTATCCTCCGCTCGGCATCAGTCGCGAAGAGCGTGACAACATAGCTTTCTCATCGTTCCCAGACACTTCCATTTTTGACGACGGTTCGCTCGTCTTTTCATGGCGTGTGCGTGAGGTTCCGCTCGATTCCTCAGAATCTGAACCGCCGACCATCAAAAGTCTCAACGACGCGCTACAACAACCACCCATCCTGGCAGATGAAGAGACGCCACGTCCATCCATGAACAAGGCTGCGCTCCACAATGCCGGCACTCAAGCTCAAAAGAAGAAGACGGAATCAAACTTGTCTTTACCAACCAGTTCCATTACTCCACCTACGTCTCATCTCAGGGGATCGTCTGTTTCCTCAGCGACCAGCTCGCAGTCGCTATCCAGACACGGATCGGACGCAAACTTGCGCAGCGCAGAATCTCCGAGCATGACATCTACCACTTCGTTTCACGATCGCCTAGCTCAAAAGCTCTTTTCGTCGTCAAGCTCCTCAGCCATGGCCAGGCACTTTTCGCATGATCGGCACAGCAGTGCGCATTCTTTGAGCTCCGCCTCGGCAGACGACGATGGCGATGCTGGCACTGCGGTCACGACAACTTCTTCTTCTTCCTCAGCTGCTTCCACCGGCGGCCATGGCTCCAACATCTCGCCGACTGCAAGCTCTGTCTCCACCATCGCCAATTCGTCGATCCAAACCAGCGATCTCATTCATACAAAACGTTCACCGGGCAACAGCACCAGCAGCAGTTACATTTACGGTTACGTGTTTTTTCGTCAGAAGCGCGACTCCACCAACCGACGTGGATACTTCCAGAAATCCATCGTCATCCTCTCTCACTTGCCGCTTGTTGGGCTATTTAGCGAAGTTGTCGCTCGCCTCGGGCCACTGTACTTTGAGCATGGCATGTCGATGCTCGAAGCCTTCGCTAATGATGTCATGTCCTGGCCGGCGCCGCAACCAGGTACTATCCTGACATTACCCTTGCTAGGCAGCATCCTTACAGCAGCGATACCCTTCGGCCAGCAACCGCAAAATTCGCCCAACGCCGAATCTGCCCCCATGCAGTCGTTGAGCCTTTCGGCGTCCAATACAAACTCTTCCACAGGCGGCTTCAGACACACAGCCACCATGACAATCCGATCTCGCTCCAGACAATCCAGCGCTAACGGCTCGACCAACCGACAACTTCCGGAACCCCTGATTGGTCCTGAAGGGCCACTGCTCGCGTCGATTCCAGCCACTTCGCTCTTTGAGACATTCAAAGAAGCTCTGGCAGACCTCTGGCTGCTTTGGGAATGCGTACTGCTTGCCGAACCGATCCTTGTCATTGCACCGGAACCCAAAATTGCAAGTGAAGCTGTGTGGCATATGCTTGATTTGATTCGTCCCATCCCGTACGCGGGAGATTTCCGACCCTACTTTCACATCCACGATTACGACTTTCGAACGTTGGTGACCAAGAACAAGCCTCAGGCAGGGACGCTGATCGCCTCGACTAATCCCTTCTTCGCGACGGCGTGTGGCCACTGGCCGCATGTCTTGAGGGTTGGGAAAGCGGCAGTCAAGTTGATCACCATCAAGCACGGAGGTGGAAGCGGCGGGGGATCTAAGAAAGCAGTGGGTGGTGGTAGCGGCGGTCTCGTCGGCGGCGGGATCGGTGGTGGGCACGGAGCCGGTGGAGGAGGGCCTGACCATATCCCCGGATTCACCACCAAACGCAAACGCCGTATCAGCAAAGACCGACAATTGCTCAAACGGTTGCAAGACCTGGCGACGTCCGCAACCAAATCTGGGCTGAACGACGAGGCTGCGATTTCGGCTGCGATTGCATCTGCCAATGTGACGATGCGACGCTACTTTGCCGATCTGACCGAACGCTTCCTTTCACCCTTGAATCGATACGTGGCGTCGTTGGTGCCTGCATCGTTCGATCTATCTTCGCCATCAGAGGTGCCCAAGATCCGGCCTTTCAACACGACAGATTTCCTGGCCAGCTTAAAGATGCATGGCACGCCGTTGGCTGTTCGATCTAGGTCGCTGCCGACAGGAGCGAGTGTACGCCAGAGTCTGTACATGGATTTCCTGCGATGCCCCAACTTCTCCCTGTGGTTGCACAGTAGGGTAGCTGCAGCTGAGGAGGAACAGCGTCGTCGATACATTGCTTCGCTCCTCCACGGCGATGTAACTACCTTTGGTTCGACCAAAGGCGAGATCGAGACCATCGATCTGTACTCTCGCTTGGTCGAGCAGATCCGGTTGGTCGATGTTCAGTTGACCAGTCCGACCGAACCGGGTCCGGGGAGCAGGTGGAGAACGGAAACGGCTTCCAGCCTGAACGTGAACGTGAATGGATCAGGGAGAAACACACCTACGCTCGTGGCCAACAGTGCGAGCATGTCAACGGAGAAGAGGTTAAGGGATCAGAAGCACAAGTTGATGCGTCAGCTCGACAAGTTGTGTCAGACACTGCCGGATGATTTACGGAGTAGTTTGAATCGCCCCGCTTAGGTGGGCGCAGGAGGAGCGAGAGTCACGAGTGGGTAATGTACGGTGCTTTGTCGGGTGATGAGGGCGAATGTGGAAAGTCTGTATTGCATACGGTAGAAACGTACACACGTGACTATTGCAATCAATTTAACCTCACTCAGGCAAGCATGGAGCATGGAGCATGTAGCATGGAGAATCACGAATAAACTGCGAGAGAAAGACAGACATGTGCAGTTCAAGCTGAAGCTTGCGCCATGGTTATCTGGCGACGAGCTGACGTGGTGTGCACATGAGCAATGAAGACGGGTCGATTGGCGTTGCTGGTGAAGAGCGACGAGTGTTACAGGCTGGGGCCGAGAAGTCTTCTCAAAGTCCTGTTGATGCGGCCTCTGGGGCTCAAAGCTGTACCGCCGAGGTTGTTGAGTCTGTCTCGGGGCATGTGAGAGTTGAGATGGCTCTTTCCGGCGAGGCCACGTTTGAATGTGAGCTGGTATGCCTTTCCACTGCCGCTTCCAAGCGGCGTCCATCGCTTCTTGGTCCCTGAATGCGATTTCAGCTTGGCACCGCTACCGTGCTGTGCGAGGTGTTTGGTGCGTGGACTTGCGTCTGCGATCCTTGATGATGAAAACTGGCGCATCGTTCTAGCACAATCCTCGTTTGTCAGCCTAGAGCTAGATCTACCCCAAGAAACTCTGCGCATCCCGCTAAAAGCACGTGTGCTTGTCAAGCTTGCAAAGCTCGCAAACAGCCTTGACGTCGATGCAAACACCATCGTGATATGAGCACTCCTTTGCTGATCTTGACTCTGCGCCGAAGAGAGTAGCGATTGCTTAGAGATGTGCCTTGGTGCACTTGGTTCTACCAGAACTGATGAGCACAGATGATGATTGCGTCGTACCAAACCAAGTTGATCAAGGTGCAAGCTGTCTGTCAAGTACACGGCCTGAAGTGTCAAAGCTTCGTTTCTTCCGTTTGAGCTGCTCACGTGACTCTGATTCGTGATTCACGATTCATAGTTATCTAAAGCTGTTGGAATGACAGGTGTAACATGATTCCCCGAAAAAAATAGTGAATCGTGAATGCGAAACTTGAAACACCAAAGGTGAAACGTCGAATCGTGAATCCACCGTGATTCCTCCACTTGGTCATGCCAAACCAACACACACTTGATTCACGATTCACGATTCACGATTCTTGATTGACCAACTCTACCGCCCTTTTCGGCTTGCTTGATGCCTCCTTAGATGGCTCCAGAGACAAGTGTCGAGACTAAGCAAGCTTGGATGTCGACTGAGATCAGTCACGCCACTGAAAACGACGTTTTGCTGGGTCCTGGATAGATGCCCACCGGCTCATCAACGTGGTTTCGATCGATCTGCTCGAGAACATCTCAACATGGCCGGCCGCAATTCGGGGAGCCCGGAGAGCACGTCCGACATGAACCCAGGAAATCATGCAAAGCAACATGTTGATAAGTCGAAGGACGTCGTACGAGAGGATGCACGTGGGGCGAATCCAACCTCTATGAAGCCGTCTCCTCTGCGAGCACCATGTTGTGATAGCGAGACGACTTCGGAAGCTGGACCTAGTAGATCCAGTCTGAGCTGGAACGCTGGTAGTAAGGCCAAGGCATGTGAATATCGGAGTTACACACGACCCAAATTTAGGGGAACGGATATGTATGTCGACGAAATCTTCCTCGACGACTACAAGGACGAGATTGACGATCCCGAGCTTTACCGCAACATAGCACTGCTTCTACCACCAGCGCAACGTGTTGAGCCGGGACACTCTTTGAAAGCGTGTCCAAGGCCGCTTTGGGGTCTTTCAACGTCGCCGCACGAATTCTTCAAGACGAGACACGACGAAGCCGGATCATCATGCTTGACAGAGGTGCATCCGCGCGTCCAAGCGACCGTGGAACGCTTCCACGAGCTCAAGCGTCAAGGTATCCACTACAACCAAGAACTCATCAAGAATCGGTCGTTCAACAATCCACACGTCTACTCACAGCTCGTCGACCTGCTAGCCATCGACGAGACCCGGTCCAATCTTCCCTGCATTGACACCGGACGCGTCCAGGGAAGCTGGAGATTAACATTTCCGCTAAACCCCGAACAGCTCGTCCAAGGCGATCCGATAGCCATCGAACAACGCCAGAAGAAGCAGGCGGACACCGAGAGCCACACAAAGCTGCGCACACCACGTAATCGAACCATCCACTTTGGCCGCGGTCGAGTTCACGACGAATCCGAACCCGAACCCGAACCTGAACCCGAACTCGATAGACCACCAAAACGCCGATCGTCCGGCGAAAACCAGATGCGAGGCGCGAACACAAGCATACCCAAGCGTCGTGCTCATTGATCACAGCTCTAGCATCTACCGTTCCTACCTTAGCTGGTATATCATGTTTCTTGCTCACCCTTGCTACGCACGCGAACCGAATTGTAACCTCTTTTCACGTATGATATTCGGCAGATGGTCTACGGCACTCTATTGACCGACCTCAATGCGTGAATAGACAAGATCGAATTAGTCGATGCTCTTAACGAGCCACTAGGCAGTAGCTGGCGGGACTGGTGGCGCAGCAGAGTTCTTCCAGCCGGACCGCAGACCGGCCAAGGCAGCAATGGTACCGAACAATCCGACCCAGCCTTCAGAGATGAGACCTTTGGTGCACGACCAGTGAATGGTCAACGGGAGGTAGCCCAGATTCACCCACAACTCATTGAGGATGGCAGCTTTTCGGTCATCCAGCTCGTCCCACATTCTGCGCGTGATCGCCTGTTCCTGTGTGGTGGAGCTTGACTTTTCCGAGAGCGCCGGTGTGGATGCACCCGAGGAGGCGGACGCGAGCTGAGCGTTGACGTTGAGCTGGATCTTGTTGGGCGTAGGATGTCCACGCGATCGCTCGAGCGCCTTTGCACGCAGTCGAAGCAGTCGATTGTCTTCGACGAGATGCAGAAGTTGAAGACCGACATACAGCGCCCAGAATCGGGAGCCCCACAGCCAGAAGCCATTCTGAATAGCATCGGGTACCGATACGATGCCGTGGCTGCCGAGATAGGCAATCGCCTCCATGGGGCAGTAAGCGAGCATCGACCATCCCTGAATGCGCTCAATGTTGTGCAGCAGTCGTGTAGGAGGAGGCGACCTTTCCAGACCGATCATCCACTTGATGATAGGAAGGATACCCCAAATGCGGTACAGCACCCTCGCATCGCTGATGAGCGATCCCAGCTTCTGCACCCGTTGCGCCGCAGATGAAGTCTTGGTAGAGCGCATGCCGAGCATGCGCAACCGCAACGCGTACTGAAGATTCAGAAGCACAATCACCAGCTTGGAAGAGTACTGCGTCAGCATCAGGCATTTGTCCGTACCAGACCATGTCGAAAGGTAGCGGATCATGTGATCGAGACGTTCCGATGGTTCCACGTTGGAGAAGCAGCCGAGCACCTTGTCTGTAGGATTCCGCGTGCGTGACGATCGCCGCATTGTGGTCGCTGAAGGTGCCGATTTGGACATTCTCCTGTTCCGAGAGTGTTCAACAGTCGGACGACGCTTTTCGAAGGTATCAGCGATATGTTCGGGATCGCCTTTCCAGCCAAGCAGAAGAGCTCGACGCGCTTTGATGTGCTACTCGATGCTTGCGCTGCACGCAGCCAATGCCAATCAGGGTGTGCCGACGAGAAGTTGACGTTGTTGATTCACCGTAGCGTGCGTAGACGGCGAGATGGGGAACAGGAAGCGGGATGACGAGCGTGCCTGGCAGTGTTGTTGATGTGAAACTGTCTGCTCACCATTCGTTGTTCAGGCAGACGCTCTTGCTCCTTCGATAGCTCGAGCCGACCTCCGGCTAGGTTCCCCTGCGCGCTCTGCTGTTACCGATCTAGCCGGCGCACACCGCGTGAATAAGGACAAGTGTAACGGGCACAGCGCGAATCAGCCGCGATTAATTCGTGATTTGTGCTTGCTAACTTACCCCAAAATTCACTATTCACAATTCACGATTCACAATTTTCAGCAGCTGCCTTACAGCAATCAGAATCCAAAGGACCTCAACAGCGACCAGCATAAGATCGTGCGCGATCTTAAAAAACAAAAAACAAAAACAAAATCAAAATCCGACCAGTCCGTGGTCGACGAAAAAAGACCCTTCGTTGCTTGCGAAGGTCTGCTTGAGCACACTCGTGAGCAGTAGAGCGTGAAAGATAGGACGCCGCCGGGCTGGGGGTTTCAAGGCTCCTTCCACTACCATGTGCATAGACCACATCTGCATGCCGTCAAGAGCTTGCTCTGCGCCACAGAAGCTCACACATGAATGTGCACAGGGAATGTTACAGAGAGCGTATGAATTCGGAGAGATGCTCAACACTACAACGTACTACAGAAGGTGTGATTTTACAGGAAAAGACAGTAGTAAGCAGTTCAAAGAAGCCAAAGGACGTCAGCAAGGCAACGCTCAGCGTAGTGAACGAGGACGCGAACCATCCGAGGCACAACTGGGCGAGCACGAGAGGGTGTGCACTTCTGAAAAAGAGCGCATATGGGGACTTTGAGGCGAAACGACACGTGTGCATGTTCGCTTCGTGACTTCGTGCACGGTGTTTGTGAGCTCCGAGAGCTCCGAGTAGTGAACACGAGGCGGATAGGCTTGCTTCCGCAATCGGCGGTGGTAGACTGGAAGATTGAGTTGGATCCTGGCTTCCGCGTAGACGTTGACGATAGCCGTCTTGACCGATTCTTGCACCGTCGACCTGCCGGAACGGACATCCTTGGCCAGAAGGCTGTCTGGCATCTTGTTCAGGTCGGGAGCCCGGTTTCTCCCATGTTGATTAATAGTGAAGGTATCGCGCTCAACAGACATACACTCTGTCCGCTTCCGTGGATGGAGTTTGTTGACGGTTAGACTCATCAGACCTCTCCTGGCAAGCAAATTTTGCCGCCTTGCTGGTCTTTCTGTCGGAGAGTCTTGAGTGCTTGTTTCTTCACTTCGCGCTGCTGCTTTGTACGAGATGTGCGGCTTGGCACATCTCACGTCCTCTGAACGAGGTTCAGGCTCTTTGATTGTCGGCAGCTGGCGAGCCCTCGGTATCAAGGCTGACCGAATATCTCCAAAGGTTGAGCGACTTGTCTTTGCCGAATACAAAGAAGGGTTGACCTGCTTCATCCCATGTCTTGAAATGATACGATCGATACAAAAGTCGGGGTCAAGATCGATGCTGTCTCCTCTGCTGCAAGTCTCTACCGAGTCAGCCTGCATGCTCAGATCTTCGTATTTGTAACCTGCAAAAGGATCGTAGCAGTAATTTGAGAGAAGCCGTGTACGAGGCTTGTGTTCTGCTGAGGCCTCCTCATGATCCTTGCGCCTTGGTGATCGAGTAGGTCGAGGGGGTGGCAAGCCATTGAGTCTGGTTGCCTGAGTATCTTTTGATCCGATCGTTCCTGGAATCTCTATCGTAGGAAGAGTAAGAAAATGCTGCAACGTCGGCGATTTTGTGTGGATCAAGGCCGAGACGCCGTCAAATAAGGTCGAGCTCCTCGAACAGACTGTGTCGTGACTTGTAGATCCACCTACATTCTGTACGCCTATCCCAGTGCATGCAGGAAGAAGTGTTTAAACATGTGAGCTTCTTGTTCATGCATGAAGCCCTGTGCAATCCTTGTAGCGTGTAGGTTGGGAGGGAGGAAGAGACTTACCGTTCAAGTATGCTAGGCTCGATGCAACGATTTGATCGAGGTTGTTCTTGTTCTTGGTGGAGCAACAGGCCGAGTCGAGCGGTATTGATCTTGATGTTGAGTTGGTGCATTTGGCGTTAGGTGACTGCAAGCAAAGCATTGCATACCGGGAGATGGGTGATTGTACTGGATGGATAGCAAGCGCTGGATGTACGGCGACCAGTTCAATATCAATGAGTAGGTGACGGACACTCGAAAACAGTCGTACAACTGGATCTTTATAAGATGCGATTACGGGGAGGCGGCTTGGGCTTATCCAAGCCTTCACGAAAATCGTATCGCTCGAGGTGACTGCAAGAGGACATGACTGTTCAAACTCATAATCCAGGCTTCGGACAATGATGGGACCCAGTTTATGAGATGTTTCGAGCACGTGATAGCATGCCATAGCAATCAATCGCAAGATCGTAGATGCAACAGTCAACGTTCACGGACCGTTTCATGAAGCGGACGGCGAGCGAGGCCCTTCTCGGTGGCCCGATTACATGCTCGTCAGGCGCTTGCCATTCCTCAGTGCCGCTTTGGTGACGATCATTGATGCAAAGGCCCAATTGACGAGGGAGCACGAGGCGTGAGTCGTGTGAGTCTTCTTGCACAGACCCCTTCAGATAGGAGTCAATCATGACGGAGTCGGATTTGTGCGGACGGATTGTCAAACAATTTACGCCCAGCTGCATAAATCGAAAGACCCTATTCGTGATTGTCCAGTAACCGCCAGTTCGGTCGCAAAAAAGTGCTCGTGTACTGTTTAAAGCGATTGCGGCGTGGTCAGACCGCTTTCGTGGAGTTTCACTGAGCAATACGTATAGATTTCCGTGCGGATAGGCGCGCGTTTGCAAAGCGTCTAGTAGCCATCTAGTGGCCAGTGGCCTAGTAGAAAGGGACTTCGAGCAACGCTATCATGCTCGATACGAGTCTAGCCACAAGAATGCCCACTCTAAGGCTTGAATCAAAGAGCAAGTGTGAATCACGAATGTGGAACACGAAGACGTGGGACATGAGAAGGTGCAACATTCACGAATGTTAGTGCACACTCACAAAGATGTTGAACAACCATGAACCCAAGTGTCTTCCAGGATCGAGGCAAAGTTTGGCGTTTAGGGTCCAATCATTATGAGTCACTGGTGTTGGAGGCGGCGAATTGTTCTTCACAAACGTGATTTATCAACGCGCCACCCTGGACACGATATCCAGCCGATTTGAGACATGTAGCCGTAGCCACTCCCAGACCTTGTGCTACCCATTCATGCTTCTGATGCCTGAGCAGAGATACCGAGGTCGTCGCGACGCCAAAAGCATAAACTTTAAGCAACGGTGAAGGGAATGCCGACAAAGCGACAACGCGAGAGCGGTTCATGAAGCTCGGAATGGCCAATGGTCGAGCCAGTTTCGTGACGGCTTTCGTGATTAACGCCGATCGGCGTCGCTCTGGGCTAATACAGTACAGTAAATATGGACGGGGATTTTTTGGTCGGAATCTTCCAAAGAAGGGCGCAGCTGCAGGAAAGAAGACACGAAAGGAATCTGAGCGTCCGCAACTACTTAATCTGGTCAAGCGTTTAGTGAAGGCTCAAGCCCTTGGTAGACAATCGCTGACGTGCCAGTAAGCGGCCTGGTCGGATATGCACAGTTGCAGCCTCGTCGCCATGTCCTGTTCACGATCAGTCTCGGCTGTGACTTGCCATCACTCAATGACGTTGACCCTAGCTTCCAAAAGTCCAGGGAGAGCCCCTTTCACGCTGGCTGGTGTTACCTTCTTGTTCCAGTTGAATCGATTCCCCCACCTGCAAAGCAGAAGTCTTCCCAACCTTTGCTAAGCTTTCTGTGATCTCTTTGGGGGCAATCACCCACCGATTCACCCTGGGCCTTTATAGTCACGAGTCAAGTTAACAATCACCCTGCATCGTCCCCTGAACAAATCAAGGTCGGGTTGAGACATACCTCTACGAGCCACAAGCACACATGCTGTCGCTCACGCGTTGATGGACAGACCCAATTGTCTGAACGTTGCAAAGATCCGCCTGGCAACCTTAATCCCATTTCATCCCACCTTTGGACAAGTCATACCCTTGATTGTTGCGCGAGGAGACACTTCCGTTCTGACCAAAGCAAATCCCTCGGACAGCGGCTTTGCGATAGTTGCGATTGCTTAAACAATTCAATTGCGTCCAACTCTGCTCTACATAAGAATGAACGCGATCATTCGCAACTTCTGCAGACAACACCAAAGCTCGCTTAACAAGTCTGGCAGCGGCTCGGCTTCCACTGAAGGGAACACGAAGTTGTGACAATCTTCGTCATCTTCAATGTGCTTTGCAGCTGGAGCCGTTAGCAGTCATGGGTACCGAATGGATCTCTTCCTTGTCAACAGCAAGTTCGATCAACACAGTCTCTGCCGACGATGACGTACACACTGGCAACGCCACCTTCAAGCTGGTAGGAAACGGAACGAGCGTTTCCATCTTTCCTACTCCACCCCCTCGCTCACTCGATAACCCGCAAGAGCTTCGACAACTTCCCTTCCGTGACCGACAAAGAGCCAACCAACAGTCTCTAGACCGTACCAACTCCTTGCTTCCAGCTTCTCATGCAGACTGGGTCCGTCCCTCGACCGCACCTACCAAGGTCGGTAGACCTTTCGAAAACGAACGCCGACGCATCGGCTGGGCCGATGATTGGGATAACGAGCCGATGGAGCAACTTAGACGAATTGATCACGAGGACAAGGACCACTTCAAACAACTCGACAACATCCTAGGTTTCCCAAGACAAAGGGCACAACAGCTGCGTCCGACGTTCGGCGCAGGCTTACCGACTTCGTATGATCACTTTCAGCTTAGATCACGGTCTTTGTCCGTTTCCGCCTCACGCTCGGCCTCTCCGAACAATGCTACTGGGAAATTCGAAGGCAGATCAACTCAAAGAACCTCCACGGTCAATGAAACGGTCACTCCCGAAACGTCGCCCCTGTCTAGCCTCACCCCCAGTCCGACTCTTCATTGCAAAAATTTCGATCGACCTTGGGCTCATTTGCTCTCAGACTATACGGAAGAAACTTCGAGACTTTCACCCAATCACTCTCTGAGCGATCACTCGAAAGGGGCCTCTTCGAGTTATCCTGGTCACAGCTATGCTTCTAGTCTTGCTTTCAGTGTTGCGACAGACGCAGCTTGGTCAGAAACCAGTTGCGAGCCATCACGATCAAGCTGCACTGCTATCGAAGAGAGTCGCAATCAATCTTCCGCAACGTCGAGAACAGGCTGTGAGGAGGGTAATATCAGTCATCTCACCAGCCAACTTTCCTTTTCTGCGAAAAATCGCCCAGATCATAGCCAGCACTCTGCGATGCATCAATCACAGCCCGACTTACGCTTTTCACCAGCCCCAGCGTCGCAAGAAGGTCTCGGAGGATTGGCGCGCCCAGTACAGCAAGCTGGCGATCCTTGTCCTTTGCTGCGAGACCCGCAATTGTCAGCAGTGGCAGTTGAGTTCGTCACAAGTCCCAACTACCTGGAGCCCTACAACAGCTGCGAAGTTCTCATGTTCCCCCGACCTCGTCTGCGCTCTCGCAGCGTCGGTACTGCTCCCCTCTTTACTGTTGAGAAGTTTCATGCACTTCCCGAACGTCTTTGGCAGAAGAGTGCCGACAATGATGGAGCCCCACCGATCAGAGTAGCCAGAATGTCGACCACCAACGCCCGAAACAAGGCATCGTTACCAGAGCGTTGTGCTTCCAGTCAGGTCAATCTGAACCCGACTTCCAACCCAAGAAGAGATCACCGCTTGACACTTCACGAAAACTTGCCGCCTCCGCCTCTCCCCAAAGCGTCTCCTGTGCCTGGGCCTGACCACTACACCACGAAGCCATTACCACCCACTCCTCCACCTACCACCTCACCAATGCTCAGAGTAAGCCAGGACAGCATCGACTCGCTTGAGCTCTTGGAAGCCTCAGAGCTCCTCGAACGTAATCGCGAGCTTGAACAAGACAGGAAAGCCTGGCGAGAGGAGTATCGAACAAGTCTGCGAGTGAACAGCAGCCCTCTGTTCGACCGGATCAGCCCTTGCCTCAGCGACCCTTCGTCCTTGGCTGCCCATCGTGAAGCATCTTCACTTCCTGGCAGCGCAAATGACCTCGATAAAAGTGCGATTAGGGTGCATCGCCTATGGAACAAGGATGGTGAACAAAAGACTTTGCTAGTGGTACATGCGCGACATGACTCTCCATTTGGCAAATTAAAGAGCCGCAGCACTCCCAATCTGCGCGAAGGGACCGATGCGGGTCCACAGTCAGGTTCCCTCATCAAGCAATTGTCCCAGCGCCTGAGCAGCTTTGCGACAAGTAAGCGCCCATCGGCTCCCGTCTCAGCTCGGAGAAGGGGCGCGCTGCTCTCTTGTCAAGACTCAAAAAGGCTGTCGCGACCATCTGCCGGAATACCTCGAGCAGTCATGAAGGAGCGCCAGCTTGTTACTGACGAGACCATCATAATCGGCAGACCAGAGCTGACGGATGACGTTCCAAAGAAAGGCGAGTGGCAACCGCATGAAGGGGCTGTACAACCTGGATCTCAAATGGTTCAGGCAGCTGCAGAACCGGCCGCCACTGTCGCTCGCCACAGCTTTGCGTCACGATCCGATTATCGGCCTGCTGGAACGAGAGACGAGATCAAAGCTCACCTTGGTGAACGACCACCGTCGGCATGGCCCCATAGAGACTGGTATGATCATTTCGATAAGAAAATACTGTCGCTGGGGGCGATAAGTCAGACTTGGATTGATCCTGGCTCAGCCACGGCTGTACAAGGTGAACTGATCGTTCCTGGCAGCTCTCCTGCCAGACAACCAACAACGCCTCCGTCATCTACAGAAGCGGTTTCTAGATTCTGCGATGGTCAGCCGACAGAGCATGATCGCTCCGAGCCCAGTGCACCGCCTGTTCGTAGCGGGACGGTGCACTTTGAGGACTCAGCTGATGCTCGAGCCTCGAGCAACTAGACATCAATGCATAGTAACGCAAGCGGTCTGCGATAGTAGCAGCATGGACTTTGATGGAGCTTTCTTCTGTGAACCATAGCTGGCAATCTTTTTAACCTGGTCGCATGTACCGTCTCTTCGTTGTATTTACAATGCAGTTGGCATGCTGTTGCTTTATCGCCTTTGCGGTACAAGAAAATTGAGCATGTTGTGTCTGAATCGCGAATGCTTCTCTACCAATCACGAGTGAATCATGAATCATGAATCGATGACAAGAAAGCTCGGCAATCGGCCAACATTATTCACGATTCGTGATTCTCGGGAAGCGGCGCGTGGAAATCATGAATGAGAGCGTGTCGAGGTGTTGGCGTTTTGGACCCTGAGCAACGTTGAGCCACTCGTGACTCTTCCGACATCAGTCGTGAGTTTAAAACGAGCAGGGTCATCCTTTCCGAACACCAACGCTGCTCCGGCGTCTTGTGGTTCTGAAAAATTGCTAGGCAATCCGAAGCTAGCAGTTCTTTCAAAATGGAGTTCGACGCTGAAGATGCTACAGCTCCAACGTCGAGCACCATGGAGATGGACTTGACGCCGCCCAAGAAGCGCATCAAGTCGGCACAGGCAAGTCGATCTGCCTCGACTGAGCCGTCTACTCTCGACGCGATCCTTTACGGCGATGTCTATGAAGATGCGATTGGTCCACAGGAAGCATCATCGTTGACGGCTGCAGCCGACGCAAGCGCAGACATGGTAAAGACGGAAATTGACCATGTCGCATCAACGCTCGAGGTCATTCCAACCACCCAACTGGAACCTTTAGCAGCCGAGACGTTTTCATCAACACTGCTGTCAGTTGTGCAGCCTGAAAGCGATGCGGCTGTGTCACAACCCATAGCTAGGAAGAAAAAGACCAGCTCCGCCAGCTTATCATCGAAGAAGGATGGCTCAGCCTTGATCAGCACGAGCAAAAGCAAAAAGTCCTCCGCCTCGACCAAGAAGGCCACTTGCTCTACTTCATCTCTTACACATCCAGAACCTCCCTCCAGCCGCAGTCGAACTCGAGCGGAACCTGTTTCACCTCCCCCCGTCGCCGTCAACACAGTCGAAGAAGCTGAAGAGGAAGACACCGCGCTATATTGCATCTGCCAGAGACGACAGGACGATGTCCAAGGCGGTATGATCATGTGCGACCGTTGTGAGCAGTGGTACCACTATCGATGCATGGACATAACCGAGGACGATGCGGAATTGGTAGATCAATTCATCTGCCCTCCCTGCCACCAAGTGACAGGAGAAGAGACGACGTACAAAGCAGCTTGTTCTAGAGCTGAGTGCAGAAGAGCGGCAAGGTCGCCTTTCAGCAAGTATTGCTCGGAGAGGTGTGGTGTTTTGGCGGTCACAGCGAGGTTGGCTGCATTGAAGGTGGAGAAGAACAAGGCGGCTGTAGCAAAGTTAGAAGCAGATGAGAGGGTCATGGCTGCAAGACAGACGGAAGGGTTTACACTCAGGACGGATAAGTTCAAGACGGAGTGGAAGAATGTCGTGGCTGAGCAGCTAGGAGGTGGTGCAATTTGGGCAGCACCGATTCAAAGATTGAGGTTTGGAGATGCCTTTGCTGTGATGGTCAAAGGACAAACTGATACAGATTTACAAGTAGCAAATGACGTGCTTGATGGAGCTGCGAAGCCTGCTGTAGAGGAGGTACCAGTGACCGCGTCAACGGCATCATTCCAAGCATCGAAACCAACAACGTCCTCCAGATCACCCGAGACGTCATCCGCAACGAGTCTGATTGGTGTCAGAGAGCAACTCACCTTTGTTGCCAACCAGATCCTCGCGGTCGACCTCGAGAAATCGCGTCTCAACGCTCGACTTGATCGTCTCGATTTACGCAGTACCCTTCTCCACCTCGTTTCTGATCGCGTACCTACGCTTGCACCTGTCGGTTCATCCTCCGCCGCCGGGCTCGAAGCTGCCGACGAGAATGACGAAGAGATGCCTGATCTCATTACGAAACCCAAGAAGAAGAAGAAAGCATCTTCCAAATCAAAATCGAAATCCTCAACTGACCTCTCGGGCGGTCCACGCTGCGGATACGACCAGCGCCTGCACTGGGATGATCCGGCGTTCGACGTATGGGCACACGATGCACCAGGCTCCGCCATCCTTGCTCACGAAACCGCGCTCGACGGTGTCCTCTATGACACCACTGATACCACACAACAGCCGAAACTGATATGCGCAACGCCCAGACGCAAGTGCAGACGACATGCAGACTGGTCAAATCTATGCGAGCTCGCACTAGATACTGAAAAGGCGAGCTTAAATGCCGATTCAAGGGTGTTGACGCAGCGCAAGCTGGCTTTGGTCAAGATGAAGGAGAGATTGACCGTAGAGTTGGACGCGGTCAAGAGTTTGGTCGTGCAAGAAGAGAGAGCGAACAAGAGGAGGGAGGAGGAGAGAGATAGAAATGTGGCGATGCGGATGGCCAACGAGGGCACACGAAGGCGTGCTTTGCTGTGGGATCAGCGCTGAAACTCAAATGCAACACAATTCGTGATACATTCGTGATACGCACATGCGCACATGCGACACTTTGCAACATTCGATTGCAGAGTGTGGAAACTTCGGGTGTCTTTGACCTGTGCATCTCGGGGGGTTCTTTTCAACCATGAACATTCAGCTTCGATTTCTCCCTTCTAGCGACGCCGTGATAAGCTCCAATCTCTCGTGCGAGCCCTTTCTCCTCGCGCCCTCCTGCAACGCCTCGGCAACTCTTGTTGCTAACTTGACCAACCCAGCCGATGGGCCTTTCACCCCACTCAGCCCATCAACTGTATACCCCAACTTGCCCACTCTAGCCACAAAGTTGCTCGCCACCCTTTCGTCTCTCGCAAAGAAGAAGCTCGGCAGCGGATTCGCCAGATCTCTCAACTCGGCTTCGTCAACCTTTGAGCCGCGGAGACTTTGTTGCACTGCTTCGAACTGCGATCTTGTCAATTTGATCAACGACCAAAGCGCCATGAGCAGCAGATCCGACTGTGCATTGGAAATGTAGTCCTTCACCGCAGCAACTTTCTCACTCTTATGCCTCAACGAGACCGTCACAAATTGCATCACTTGTGACCTGCTCCTCGCCACCGGATCCGCTCCACCATCCAAGGCCCCCGCTGCCGAATACCTGAGCGTCAAACAGTGAGCTACATCCTCAATCGCAGAATTTAAAAAGGGCGAGCCTTCCGACATGACCAAGACCTGCAGGTACGATGCCAACAACGACGTCTGGTCTTGGAAAATGCTGTGGTCGATGGCGAGCTTGAGGTTTACGCGGATCTTGCGTAGACGCGACATGGTACGCGGATCCAATTGCAGTTTCTTGGGCTTTTTGACTTTGCTCACTGTCCCACCAATCGAGGTGGCCGCTTGAGGCGAATCTTCGTACTCGTCTTCGTCATCCGGTAGCTGATTGACGAACTTTGATAGTGCACCAACCAGTACGATCGAGACGGTCTCCCATCCTTTGCCTAGCGAAATGGCATACCCCAGCGGAGTGTTAGTGGAGCCGCCGGCTTGTGATGCAGCAGGCGAGTTTTTCCCAGCAGGACCGCCACCGTGGGAGAGATCGAGAAGAAGGTCAAAATTGGCATTTCGGATTGCTAAGATAGTCTCGACGTCCTTTTTGTCGATCGCTTTCAGCAAATCATGCGTTTCAAACTGTCTGAACGGTGCCGAAATTGTTGATTTGGGCTTGGCTCCTTCTGATGCATATGCGCTACCGTCGCGCGATTCGTCTTCTTGGTCGATTACAGCACTAGAAAGATGGCCATCGCTGTGTCCATTTGCCTCGTGCCCAGAGCCCGACTGTTGCACGACGATGCGGGACAAGAGTAGAGCGATCAGAGCATTGCCTCGATTCGCATCACTGCGTTCGCCTAGCAGCTTCGGATCGAGATCGTAATTGAGATGCATCTCCTGCAATGCGGCCTGGATCCACTGCCGTGCATGTTCAAGTTCGGCGCCTGGAAGCAGCTTTTCGATCCGATCATTGGGAAGTGCTGGGAACGACTCGACTGTTTGCTTCAAGTCTTGCGCATCCAGTGGAGCAGCAACGACCAGCTTGGACAGCGATCTCCCCACGGCATCTGAAGGAGGATTAACTTTGTTGGAATTGGAACAAGATGTTGCCGTTCGCTGAGCGTTGGCCCGGAAGCTGAGCGCTCGCTCAACAAACGAGGCTGCTTGATGGAAGCCGCTCTTGGACGGTGGACCCGCTGCGCTGGGTTGATTGGACATAGCGATGCGATTGATCTCGGGCGTTAGTGAGAGATTTAGCCGTTGCGTCGAAATAAGGTGGATGTTCGAAGCTGAGATACGTACGTGTTACTGAGGTCAAGATGTAAGTACCAAGTGCACAGCCAACTTTTGCCGCTGTGGAGCTGCAGGGCCAGTGCGCAGCTGCACTTTTTGTGGAGGTTGTACTAACGACTCGTAGGCGCGCTTCGTACCAAACAAAGTGGCCAAGAAAATGGATGTGGTCAACGACAGATATTCGTGATTCACATTCTGAAAATTGGGGTCGTAAAAGTCAAATGAAAATCTTCCGTCGCCATAGTGACGCACTGGGCTGAACTGCTACTGTATAAAAAGCGTTCACGACTGCCACGCTTTCAGTAATGTGTTTACTGGCCGGAGCATCCGACGAGATCCTTGTAAAGAGATAAAAGCGACTCTTTGGCCTCGAAGAGGGGAAAGTACTAGATCAGCGATCCTCTTGCTCAAAAGAGAAGCGGATGTCTTTGCCCTTGTCCTACCTGGCAGCATGTCATCGGCTATCAGGCACGAATTAGCTTAAGTGAGAGATGTGCAAGGGCTTTGAAGTACTAGACCGGAGTACTAAGCCTGCTCTGTAACATCGAGGTGGAGTCTAAAGCAGCCGCACGAAACGCAAGGCCATTCCTTGCAATCACAACCGTGAACCACTGTAAACATTTGCTGGGTACCACGAAGCGAGAACTCTCTGGGAAGTTCGTTCGAAGACGGTTAGTGACGCCTTCCCAATAGACTGTATATGAGTGTGGGACCCTTGCCGTTTTGGGCGCTTTAGCTCCATGCAGGGTTGAAACCCGAAAGCTTGACCAACGCCAGCTTTTCAACGACACACTCAGCTGAACGTGGGTCCTCAACCGATGGAGCCCAACCGTCTAATCCGAGACTTCAGCTAGAGCGCCATAAAGAGGTCTACTCCCAACACTCGGAGCACTCCTCCCACATGACTTCATCTTGCTTTGTCTGTCCACCTTTTCTAGTACAGTAAATCTCATCTCATTTGTGGTACTGGGCTGCAGCTGTCTAGGAGCACACTGCAGGTGGTGCGACGCATGGGACGTGAGAGTTGTCCCATTTCTTGGCAGGGTGATAGTGTGAAATGATGGGATTGCTGAGGGGAGACTACCGCCCACCGGGTTTGGTATCATTCGCCGCGACATGGAATCTTTACATTACGAGACCATCTCAATTGCTCATTCAGATGCAGATCGCCTGTTACAGTTACAGACAGTACAGTACAGCATTGTAGTCTCACTTGACAAGAATATCGGTTGGTAGTCCTTGATGACCCGCTACATCGGCTATAAAAGCTGGCTCATTGTGATTTTACCACTGAGTTTGTCCTCCCAACTCTCAATAGCTTCTAATCGAGTCTCTCGGCATTCGCAAAACCAACATGGTCCGAGTCAACGCTCTCACCCGTGCCTCGACGCTCTCGCTTGTCCTTGTGCTGGTGGGAATTGCGCTGCTTTCGTCGCAAGCCGTCAATGCAGCCCCTACGGAGGGGCGAGGATACAAGCGACTGCAACCAGTGCCAAGCAACCTGAAACAATTCTTGAAAGCTACTCCTAGTGGCTCCTCGTCTCGTTCGTCCAGCTTGTGGAGTAAGGTGAAAAGGTGCGTTTTTTTTTTTTTTTTTTTTTTTTTTTCTCCTTATACGTATCGAGGAAAAGACGCGAGCGGGGAATGAAATACTGATGTTTGTTTGTCATCGGAAAATAAACAGTGCCTTCCGGTTCGGCTCCAAGTATCACTGATTAGCAGCTAGATGCTTGGATGCCTTCTTGCCAAGTCTATTGCGAATCGCATCTGATGTGCAACGCACGTTTGGGAACTCCTCGTCTTCGAGACAGGCTCTGATGGTCTACTGCTTGAAGCGTTTTCTCTGATGGGTATGTCAAATTCTGTTCGATCGTTACTGCAATATATTCTTTCGTTTTGAGACGTTTGGCAGAGGAAGATCTGAGTTGTAGCCTAGCTATTCAGGGGGAGCATCCTCATTGCATGATGCTTGTCGCTGCAGATTCTTGTAGCACGTGGGTGTGATTGCCACATGTCAAATTGCGACGCTTTTCGACGTTGTTGAATGTCCATAGCCGCTCTTGTTGATCTATGGTGGTGACCATGAAGTCGCGCGTACAGCCTACCCGCAAGCCATCTAGTTCTGTTTATGGTGCATGGTATATTTGTAAATTTTTTCCGTCAACACAATACCTTCTTGTAGGTGTCACGAGACCTGGTGATGGGAAGAGAGGTGGGATCAAGTGAAATGAGGTTGGTGGTACGAGGCATTGATTGATAGCCTTTCCAATTCCTTGTTGAGTCACACTAAACGGTGTGTCGTTCGTCTCTTTCCTCTTGCTCCATGCTCAGTACTGCCAAAAGCTTCTTGTCCTTCTTCCATACCAAGCTCGGGACAAGATGGTTCGGGTCGATACTCTCGCATGCGCTACTGTGTTCTCTACTCTTCTCACAATTTCCTGCATTGCACTGCTCTCGCTTCCAAGCGTCTCTGCGCCAAAGCCTTATGCTAGCTACCAGAAAATGGCCCCAGATGGAAGAATGTTGCAGTCTTATCGAACAACGCCTTCTCGGCCGTTCACATCTTCTCCGATCAACAAGAGCCTATGGAAGAAGTTCAAAGGGTATGTATCTGATCTTTACATAACAGAGCATCAGATACATGCTATGGAGAGAGACTCACTGACATGAACTGCTTGCATCGATCAAACGAACATTAGCCTTCTCGGGATCGGCTCCAAGGTCCACTGACGTGCACACACATAAAGCCCTCCTCGCATCCGTGTAACGTATTCAAACCCTCTCACCTTTTGAAATTTGAAGGGAACGAGTGGACTGGTTAGAAAGGCTTGTAACTTCTTCAACTTGTGTTGTGACGCTTGCAAGGCAGATTGCTGGCTTGACATCGGCTCGATCGAGACATTGTGTATTCACGAGACTAAAGCTGAACAGGTTTGTGCCATTGTTCTTTCTCAACATGGTTAAGAGAGTTGTGACTATTTGCAAGGAAAGAGCGGAAAGAAGGGATAAGGAGACATTCATGATTCACGCGCGCAGAGCCTTGATGGCAAAGGTGGCACCCATGTTCTGCACACTGGAGCTGCTCAGGTACTGAAGGTGCTGAGCAGTGATACCAATGCCGGAGGATCGGTCACAGACACCATCGCCGTAGATGCAGATGTCGAGGGTCTTGGAGACCCAGCTGGCTGGGACCCCTCCGAAGCCGTAGTAAGAAATGCCACTTGCGGCCGCGGTGGCTTTGCCACCGTTACCA
Organism: Mycosarcoma maydis; assembly: GCF_000328475.2. Classification (NCBI taxonomy): domain Eukaryota; kingdom Fungi; phylum Basidiomycota; class Ustilaginomycetes; order Ustilaginales; genus Mycosarcoma; species Mycosarcoma maydis. The sequence goes on from NC_026478.1 coordinate 1,259,465, forward strand.
TCGACATTGCAAGCGAGATTAGGTTTGTGCTGGGGATTACCGATTAGAATAACTCCTTTCACAGCGTTAAAGTTGGCACCGGTGAGTCTTGGCATAGCGTTGACGGTAGCAGCAGCGCCCTGTGAATAGCCCTCGAGGACAAAGCAGGTTCTGGGGTCAGAGGCAAGCGTAGATTGCACCTTGCGGATAATGTCGGCGGTACCGGCGGCCGAGTTTTGAGTAAAGTCTGAAGTGTAGACAGTGTGGTAACTGGACCCGCCTGGAACAGTGGAGAAAATACGCTGGTTCATAGCAAGGAAGCCAGCAGAGGGACCCTGAAGCTCACCAGTACCACGGGTATCGATGACGACGTACTTTGAGCAGCCAGCGCGCTTGTCAAGAGGCATACCATTTACGGCGCCAACAAGGACGAGGACGAGTGTGGCAAAGGCCAACTTGAACAGCATTGTAAATGGATGCAAAAGGAGTTCCAGAAGTCTAAAAGAGGATGTAACGAGAGGATGTCAGAGCGAGAAGAAGGGGGGTATTGTTTGGTAAGTTAGAAGAACTCTTTGATGCCAGAAAGGCAGCTTTTAAGACGTTCAAGTCGACCAGCATGGGGCACATTGATAGCTTGGCTGCGAGAAGGAAGCCATAGAAACTGATCTGTGACTGCACTTTTACGCAAGTGTCGCTCGTAAGAAGCCAACATGCGGCAATTGCTGCTCAACATGAATTGTGGAGCGATCATCTTAGCTTTCTGGGTCTGCACCAGTACAGCGAAGGTGCACAGTGCACCAATAAGATAGCAAGTAGCAAAACTGAATGTGCAGAGACACCAACAGAAGCAGTAGCGAGAAGCCACAGCATAAGCGAATTGAATTAGGACAATCATGAATCGAATCGTAGCCTTGAGTGCAGAAATGACAGGCGACCCAGCGTGGATGACAGCCTTGGCGGAAGAAAGCTCCGTCTGATGCGACTTAGATGGCCAGTATTGGAACCTGACCAATCAGGTTGAGAAGACGAACATGCTCCAACCGAGAAGTGGCGAATACGACAGGGTGGAACAACGTGTTGGCTCGCAGATGCCGCTAAGAGCTGCAGCCATATGCGAAGGATCCACGAAGCCACAATCAAGGATGGAACAATCACGAATTGCTGTACGTCGTCAGAGCTGGCTAATGTCTGCCAGATCGAGACGTTTAAACAAGCTCGGCTAGGCTTGGTGAGAATTCATTTCAGAGTCGAACAGGGCCGCCAGTAGACGGGAGCAAATTGCTGTCCAAAAGTGCAAAGAGGACCAGCAAGAGTCTTGAATGCATGATAAGTTAGGCTAATCGTGAATCTCGCAAACCTCACTCATCAAACGGAACGTCGGCTCGGGACGGCAAATCTATCGATTGAACCTTGCTGTGATTCAGCGGTAAGCAGAGAAGCCGAGGCAGTCACAGAGTGCAGTGGCAACGAAATCAGTTGTGAAGCTGCGCAACGTGGCAAGCTTAGTGCAAAGGTGGCAGAGGTGGCGCGGACCCGTGACTCTACGTCGAGACACCATAGGCGTGTGGAGCATTGCCAGGTTTACGGGTTGATCCTGAATGTCAGTCACGATTTTACAACTTAGCGTGGAAAGGATGCAACGATGCAAGCTCGCTTGCACAACCTCACCGAAATGGACTCACGATCGAGAATTATTCTGCAGGCTAAGATATCGAAGCACAGTTGTGAAGGAGGTTCGTATAACGTGGCAGAAATGTCTCAGATCCGGTCCGCGACATCCGACAAAAATCACATCACGACTCGAAACGTGCGATCATCACAACTGCCGTTGCGATGAAAGGTTATACACCATGAAGGAATCGGCCAAAAAGGGCCGAGTTGCAGCATGTCTGCTGCCTATTCCGATCTCTTGTATCACATAGGTGCTTACACAGTAAGTCTGGGTTGAGCCACGTGCTGCACGAAGTGACAAACAATCGTGAATCGTGGACCGTGGCTGCACGTGACGAATGTTCGGCATTGTCAGACCCCAAGTCCTAAAGCCTAGCATCGATTTTGCTGATGTAAGCATTTGTTGGGTGAGTAAGGAGCGGAGTCATCCGAACGGGGCTGCAGGTTTGATTAGCGTGGGGCTCCTTGGTAAGCGAAGCAGACCCATTCCCTGGTACATGGCGGTAGAGCCCAACTGCATTCATGCTTCGATCACCCTCGCTGGCAAACCACGGTGACTGAGTGGGGCAGAGACTGGTAGCTGGTAGCTCATCGAGCTATGTTGGCTTTGAGGCAAGCTAACGAATCTCACCGGGGTGACTGCGGATACATGGACGAAGAATTGATGTCAATTTGTCTTCTGAGCCAACATAGCAGCTGGTAACTTAGGTTTTTTTTTTTAGTTTTTTTTTTTTTTTTTTGGCTTGAGTACAGCGACGAAACATTCCCGATTCACAGTTGAAGTTGCGTGGTGCTCGTGACTGTATACGCGAGGGTTGCGTGTATTGCTGATGGAGCGAGAGTCACTCTCAGCGCGTAATCTCGAATGGTGAATTCACTCCCTTCGATATGGCTCAACTGTCGAGTCGGGGCTTGAGATTAAGTTTTTTGTTTCTCCGCAAGACAAGCCGATCATGTAACTGCGCTTGGTCCTCTCACTAAACATCGGCCGCGTAAAGTCGCGCGTGCTACCACTCTGCATTGATCTGCAGCTGTCTGCTGGCAGTACCAAGATCGTTCGCTTCTCTATCCGAACGACAGACTCAAACGCAGAGAAGAGACCTTGAGCATACAGTGTTTTCTGCGCCAGACGGTTCACGCACGCGCCGCCTCATTCCGCTGTGCGTCGGTTTCTGTAAGATGACTCAAGAGAATTCTTGGTCGGGTGCTAGCCGATCCTTGCTCACCGTGTTGGCCACCCTTCTTTCGGCATCGGCCAATTCCTGTTCCCCCTGTGCGCCTTGTGCCGACACAAGGCAGCTACAGTATCCCAAGCAAGCCAAATTCGCCGCGGGTGACTTGTGACCCTCGTTCCAGAAGATTGCTTTCCCAACCTTGCATTCGCTAGCCGATGAGCACTCGTCACTCTTGCGCGTCGCTTGCTTCTTGACTCACGGCTACGCCCCCCACTCTGCCTTTACACAATAACACCCCTCCGCTTCGCTTCTCATTCCCCAGATGGCTGACCTGCGCATCGCATAAACCCGTCCCCACGCTTCTGTCTCATCTAGTAATTGCCACCACTTGACCTTGACGTTCTCAATTTCTCGCCTAAAAGTTATACCGTGTGCTTGAACGCTTCTGTTCAATCTCGCTTCACCTCGGGCTGCCTTAGCGATTCTGGTTGTAGTCATCGAATCATTCTCACCCACGGCCCCCTCCGTACTTCTGTTTAGACGGATCGCCTCCTGTTGCCCCTGAAACAAGCCAGTTCTCTTCGGCCAACTTTTCGAACCTACTTGCCGTCTGCACACTTTTGGTTTTGGTTTAGCAACCAAGGCTCGCTTTTGCAACCCCCACTCAAGTTCCGTCCGCGGTTAGCATTCAATTCCAGGTCGAGACTCTGGCGCACTTGCGTATTCCATCGCACCCACCCAGAGCGCCCACGCCAAGGTACCTGGCTCCACCCTTCCACATCAAGAGGGAAAGCTCATGCTCAGCGATCAGGTTGGTCGACCCCTTCCTGTCTCCCGTCAACAACCCCTTCCTGTCTCCCGTCAACAACCACTTCACTTTTCCAGTCAACGCCAAACATCTGTATCGGTCCCGTCTTCTGTGACCCTTGCGAAGAGGCAAAAGCTGTGATGAAGTTCTCCACATTCTTGCCACTCGCCGCTCTAGCCTGCGCAGCTCAAAGCTTGGCCATCATCACACCGAACGCCGACTACCAGCAACTTTTCGGCGAGAGAGACCTCGATGGGCCAACCCAGTTCCTCGAGAGACGACAACAAGGTATTGGAGGTGCTGGTCAGAACGGTCCTGGCTACCAGACAGTCCCCAACGTACCTTTTAATGGAAACGACTCGCTCCCCTATTCGCCACCCTTTTACCCAACGCCTCAGACTAAAGGAACCTCACAAAAGTGGAAAGATGCCATCGGAAAGGCGCGAGCTTATCTGCAGCAGTTCAACCAGACTGAAAAGGTCATGCTTACCACCGGTTCTGGCTGGACTCGAGGCCCATGTGTTGGAAACATTGCACCCATTCCTCGTGTCAACTTTCCTGGTATGTGTCTCATGGACGGTCCAGCCGGTGTCCGAGGCACTGACCGTATCACGTCGTTCCCAGATGCCATCACCGCTGCCGCTTCCTTCGACCGCGATCTCTTCTACAAGCGCGCCTACGCCCTTGGCGAGGAGTTCAAGACCAAGGGCGCCAACATATGGCTTGGTCCCATGATGAACCTGGCTCGCTCCCCCGCGGCTGGTCGCTCATGGGAAGGCTTCGGTGCTGATCCTTACCTGAACGGTGAAGGCTCGTATTTCTCCGTCCTTGGTGCTCAGGACGCAGGTGTTCAGGCCACACTCAAACATTACATCAACAATGAGCAGGAACACTTTCGAAACGAGGGGAGCTCTAACATCGACTCTCGCACCGAGCGAGAGCTCTACCTTCACCCTTTCCTTCGAGGTGTTCAGGCCGGTGCTGCATCTATCATGTGCTCGTACAACCTAGTCAACAACAGTTGGGCCTGCCAGAACTCGGAACTGCTCAACAATCGTCTCAAGACCGAGCTCGAGTTCCCTGGTTATGTTATGTCGGATTGGGGTGCTCAGCATGCTGGTGTTGCTTCGGCCAATGCTGGCCTGGATATGACCATGCCTGGTGATGTTCTCTGTTGCTCGCGTCAGGAAGGCTCGCTTTGGGGCGGAAACCTTACCAACGCCATTAACAATGGCTCTGTGACTACCACACGTCTTGATGACATGGCTACTCGTATCCTTGCTGGCTGGTTCCTCCTTGGACAGGATCAAGGATTCCCAGAGCCCAACTTCAACTTTTTTGACAAGATGGACCCTGCTACCAATCAACACATTGATGCTACAGCGGACCACTACAAGATTGCGCGCGAAGTGGCCAGTGCAGGCACTGTCTTGCTAAAGAACCATCGTCACGCTTTGCCGCTCAACAAGCCGCGCAATATGGCCGTCGTTGGTTCGGATGCCGGACCTCTCTATCAGGGATCCAACTATTGGCCTGATCGTGCTCAGAATGGTGGTTTGCCGTACGGCACGCTTGGCCAAGGTTGGGGTTCTGGCGCCAGCGACTACTCGTACTTTTTCTCTCCTTATGAGGCTTTGCAGGCGCGTGCTCGCGAGGATCGCACAGACTTCCAGTGGAACTTTGACGACTTCAACATTGCTCAGAGTGTCAAGATTTCTAACATGACCGACGTTGCGCTCGTCTTTGTCAGCGCTGAGAGTGGCGAAGGTTATATCACCGTCGACCAAAACGAAGGCGATCGCAACAACTTGACGCTCTGGAATCAGGGTGAGCAGCTTATCCGCAACGTGACTGCCGTCAACAACAACACGGTCGTCATCATTCACTCGGTAGGCGCTGTCGATATGGAGAGTTTCGCCGAGAACCCCAACGTAACGGCCATTGTCTGGGCTCAGCTTCCCGGCAGTGAGAGCGGTCGTGCTCTTGTGGATGTGCTGTATGGCGATTATAACCCCAGCGGCCGGCTTCCTTATACGATTGGTAAGAACCGCACAGACTACTCTGCGGATGTGCTTTACTACAACGACACTGTCACGCCTCAGATCAACTACACGGAAGCCCTCAACATTGACTACCGCCACTTTGATGCGAAGAACATTGAGCCTCGTTACGAGTTTGGTTTCGGCCTGTCTTACACCAAATTTTCGTATTCCGGTGCCTGGACGCAGCAGGTAGGATGGGCCGACAACAGCTGGTGGGGATCCTCAAATGCATCGACAGGTCTGCCGGAATGGCTCTTCCAACCCAAGTACGAGCTCACCTTTTCGCTCACCAACTCTGGCGATCGTGACGGCCATGAAGTGTGGCAAGCGTACCTCGAGTTCCCGCGCTCGTCAGGCGAGCCGCCAAAGGTACTGCGTAACTTTGGGCGCGAGTGGGTCAACAAGTACAACACAATAGAGGTCAAATTCACGCTTAGCCAATACGACGTTTCGACGTGGTGCAACAAGAAGAACCGATGGCTGCAGCCTGAGGGCAAGCTCAAGGTGCTCATTGGTGCTTCGTCTCGTGATATTCGCCAGGCCGTCGTTCTCAACTGAAGATCTCCTATTATTCAGCATCCGCTGCTCTGTCTCCATTTGAACACTTTCTCGAGACTTTTGACTCTCAAATTGCATTGTTACAACGCTTTCCTGTTTGCAGTATCATGAAGCTCTCTCTAGTCTCTTCTGTCTCCGCCGTAGCACGAGAGCAATAATCGTGAATTGTGTCGTCGAGTGACAGTGTCAGGACGGCCAAGAGACCCTGCACCCTTACGAGACTGGCGATTCCCGGCCGAGTGTGCAACGCTGTGATGTGGGTGGTTTCGAGGATTCTGTGTTTTCCAAGTTGCGTTTTTGGATAGCTTTGCTTTATTCGTTCCTCAAGTCGTGAGTCTGTGAGTCGTGAGTTGCACGCCAACAGGGTCTTTGAACATTCTGATTCACGATTCACGATTCGTAATTAATTTTGTCCTGACGCGTGACTGCGAATTAGTTTCGAAATTTTTCCTCAAAGCAGAGGAGCCGCATGCACGACTCGTGACTGGGTCCACTTCATGTAGGTCCGAATTCCGACTTGGTTGACGGAACTTGCTCTCCATCTCCATCATACTTTTGAGCCATTCTTGATTGGCATCGACGCATCGGCACCACTATTGCGAGCAAAGCTGAAACAAAGGGCTCCAGATATACAGAAAGGCATATCGCATTTCCTGTCTGGCAAATCTAGTCTCAACACCAGGTCTCACACAGATTGGTTCGATAAGTGCATAGCCTATCTCTACCGAACTTCACCAAGCACTGACTCACATTAGCGATTCAGCTTGCTACAACCTCACTGGATTGTCTCTGCTGCTTGTTCTAAAAGCTTTGGCCATGACATCCGACACACTGCACGATCTAGCCGCGACTTTCCAATGGTCACCCTCTTACCTTGCTCAATTACAACACATTGCCGATACGGACGACTTCATTCACGAAGATGACGTTCATCACCAGCAACAACTCTCTTCCTCGTCCTCTGCCGCGGGTGCATCTTCATCCCCACCTGCAACACAACATCCAGGAGCATATGATTGGCCGGTATTAAAGGACGCCATCAAGTATCGAATTCGAAGCTGTTTGCAGGAGAGCTTTGGATCAGACAGGGAGATGGTGTTGCACCCGGCGACAAAGTTGATGCCGTACATGGAGCCGGGTGAGGAACTGGAAGTGACGTGGCAGAAGGCTGATTGTGGAATGCTGTGTGAGAAGCAGAATGAGAAGGAAGAGGACAAGGCGGAGGGATTGGCGATGCCATCAGCATCTGTAGCGCAGGGCGAAACGAATGGCGCATCTGCTTCTGCTACAGAGAAAGAGGCAGCGGTAATGGACACAGAGGTCGTCGATGCTGCCGAGAAGGCAGCAGATGAAACTCAAAACGTAACTTCTGACTCAGGATCACCTGTAGCCTCAGCAGCAGCACAGGACGGCGATGCATCTTCACCATCATCGGACACAGCCGTCTACACCTACCGTCAGAACTCGTCGTCTTCTGACCCCACCCTCACACATCCCCCCTTCGTCCACCGCGCCGACATCACCAACTTCTACCCACCCAAGCGTCCTCTCCCAACCGCGCCTTCCACCACGATTCAACCGCTTTCCCCGATGGCCATTGCGACGCACATTCGAACCCTGTTTTCCATGCTGGACGACTTTGACGTTCAGCCGCCGTTCACCATCCAGCGTCTGTGCGAACTTGTCGTTGCCCCGACCGCGCACTACAATTCCGCCTTGAAATGGATCAGTGCTCTGAAACGCTGTTTGTCCGTCACCGCTACGCGTGATGCGTTTCCCATTAGCCCCGTTCAGGCAGCTGTCGAGCTGGTGCCCAATGGCACGCATTCAGGTGAAAATGTCGTAGCCGACATTTCCGAACTCGAGATGGATCGGATAGATGGACTACCGCCTAGCTCGGCGTCCGGTGGGGTGCGATCCAGGAGCTCGAGCGTGGGTTCGAACGCGAGTGTGGCCGAACCGCTGTTCTCGCCCATTCCCTTCATTGTGAGGGACGAGAATGGACAGACGACAAGCAGTGGTGATGGCGGTACTGCAGCAGCAGGACAGCAGCGAGAGACGGATGCGATGGCATCAGATCTGCAAGGCGTGGATCGACGAGTATTGATGGACCAGACCCCGGACATGGAATTGGGCGGGGCAGATAGGACACAGATCGGGGATCGATTGCCGAACGAGATCGTGGATGTGGGTCCAGCTCGCAACGCACGCGTTGCGGATGGTGCGAATGCAACTGTGAAGCCACAGGAGCACGAGGCACAACAAGATGCCGTCATGCCAGAATGCTCAGATGATCCGATGCAGCACACAGCTACCACCGATGCCGTCACTGCAGCAGTCCAAGCCTCCTCTTGCTCCACGGCGACACCAGTGTCCGCTTCAGCAGCAACTTGCGAACCACTCGGTGTCCCCGACGGCCAAGTCGACGAGATCGACAACCCCACTTTCACGCTCAACCCTCTCACATCTACCACCAATGCTGCTCCATCCGCATCCGTGGCTACCTCTACAACTCCCTCATCACAGCCAGTCTCAGGCTCGCAAGATGTCCAAGACGATCAAGATACACCGCGCTCCACCAAACGTCGCAAAAGCGTCGCTTCCGTCCACGACGATGCGCGCGCATGACCCGCATCTCATCCTCCATACACCAGCCCTTCGGTGATCGCGTGTTGGTCAGATCCAGCTATCGTTGCTGTTTTTCCTATTCACGATTACATGCAATTATCACACCGAAGCTGCAAAGAAAACAAAAGCCTAGCCCATCGAGTCAGCGCGAAGATGAATCACGTTATCTACACCCAGTCCAGTTGTGCGGGTTGTCGGATCCCACAAGCAGGTGGAGGTCTGAGTGGGCGGCATGCTGGGTGAGTCGGCGGTCGGTGGTGGTGGCGGTGCTGCTGCTGCCGTTTTCCGTGTTACGGTGAGCGAGGAGAAGAAGCTGTCCGGGTATGGCGGGAAGCTTTCACGCGGACTCATATGCCAGCTGATAAGTCGGTCCATCCACCACGTCCGGCGAAGGCGTGGGTTGCGGTAGAACATGTAAAGTGCTGCTCGAGCCGTGCACCGGAGCAGGTTTCGTCGAGATTAATGCGAGCGACTTGGTCGACGTCGTTGCGGCAGGTGGAGTCAACGTCGGTCATGGTCTCAATTTCGACAGTGGACCAAGAATCGATTTGGAGCTTGACTGAGAGTCATCAGCTCGACAAGAGGTGTTGGCAACACTTGAAGCTAGCACGCGCCTCTCAGCAGCAGCATCGCTCGACCGCAGAGTAGGCCTCGGCATCCGAGACCAAGCCAAAGTTGATTCAAGACCGATGTCATCTTGGTAGGTTTCTTGGTCGTGCGCTTTGCTCTTGCTCTCTTTTGACGATCGGCGTGGGTGATGCATCTACCGCTGCCTGTCGTTCGCCACTGGTTGCATCGTCCCATCACGATTGCTTACCCTCACTCTAGTCGAACCAACCATTGTTTTCCTCGTCTTCACCGCACCATCAACACTGACCTTCTTGTTGCTTATCGACACCAGCTCCACGCTGGGTGAACGCAGTCTTTTACCGTTATCGTTGATCCCCGAAGCTCTCAACTGCGGCTGTGCCAGATCAACCGCCAGTTGAGAGGCCGTCCCATTCACTGCTTTCTGCTTTTCTTGGTTCAGTTTATGATCGAAATATACCTTGATCTGTCCACCGGCACAACACTTTAAAGTTGCATCCGTCTGCCTGCCCACATTATCGTATTGCGTGCGCACCCAATCGCTGCTATCCAACTCGATCAGAATGCTACCCTGTTCTCTTGCCTTTTGCTCTCGAGCCAAACGGCTCAATTCAGGCAGATAATCTTCCAACCAGACCAGCTCGTGGCGTTCCATGTCAGAGAACGTAGAAAGTGTGTGCGGAAGTGATGCTTTGAAGGCTCGTCCGAGACGCAAACGACGAGAAGCGGATTCGAGTGAGGTAGCGTCCCTGGGACGTCCAATCGGACCTGTGCCGTCCAACGACTCGAACATTTGACCAAGTACAGCCGGGGTCGGACGCGTGTCTCGGCGGTTGAAAGAAAGGATAGAGTCAAGCTTGTGACCAAGCGGCTTCCCGGTACCATTTGTAGGTTGAAGTTCGGTATTAACCTTATCTGAAATGTCGTCGCTCAACAAAAGAGGACCAGTGCCTTTGATCCCAAGTGAGCGACGCGTGCTCGGTTTAAGCTGATAGAAGCTTGCGCGGTCTTCCGTGCTGACGGTGATGTTATAACACAAGGGCGAACCGAAATTCGGCTCGAGAAGTTTTCGAGCTTGACCCTCCGTCAACAACGGTGGTGTTTCGGCGCTTCGAACGATGGCTGCGTCGACCTTCGAATGCGAAGACTCGGTAGACTTGGGTCTCGCCTTGGTCATCAAGAACTCGGCGAAAGAGGGTGTCGATTTAGCAGCAACACCTGCAGTCTCTCGAGGTCGCTGCGATTTGAGAGCCTCGAAGAACTGCGGGGTTGCAGTCACGACGGTTAGCCGCTTCTCTTTCGATCCATCTGTCGAGTTGCATGTATTGGGCGAGGCTACAATTCCGGATGCATCGCTCTCTTGACGCTGGTAACGTTCTGAAGCACGCTGGATGTTGTAGTCGATGACAGTGCGAGCGCGTCTTGGATATCTGTGACGATACAACTCGCCCTCTGAATCCGTGGCAGGCGCACTCGACTCGGTCATTTGCACGTCCGTGATGCGAGAATTGATGAGGATAGGTGCCTCAGAAGCATCGTCAGAGGTCTGGCCACCGTCCTTTTCTGAATGTTTGTCTCTGCCAGCAAGGGATGGATTGTTTGAATGAGGCGAAGGTTGGTCACCATTTCCGATTGAAGTGACTTGCTTCTCAGCACCTCTTTCGCGTTCGGAGCTGCGGGACACTTCCGAAGCGAGTTCATTGGTATCTGACGATCCCGACTTGCTTTCTGCAGCACTTCTCGCACTTGGATCGCCCTCAGCAAGACGAGAAGAAGCTCTGGGCACGTTTCCGAACGAAGAGGTACTGACGCTTCCCGCATTGTCGAACGAAGAGACGCCGAGAACTGCCATGTGCTTGGATGATCCGAGGTTGTGCGCCGATAGCTTGGCATCCGGCCAAATTGCACTTATTCGTCCCCCGACGTGGTCCAAATCTGGTACGGACAATTGCTCGTCTCGTGTGTTGGCCAGCAAGGGCGGGACGTCTCGTGTGTTGGCCAGCAAGGGCGGGACGTCCTCACCTTGACGATCATCAGGTGTAATGAGTGGTACAGACAAGCCGGAGGGAGTTTCTTCGTATGCACTTTCAGATTCGCTTTCGGTTTCGCTGTCAGATGCACTTTCACTTGAGTGCACCATCAGCTTGGAACGTAAAGGATGTGGACGTGCAAGGACCGGGCTGGACGCGTCGGATTCATCACTTAGCTCAGCGGGCGTGCCCGCCGAGTCCAGCTTGTCGTCGCTATCCGTGGTGAAATGTGCTGCCGTAGATCGCACTATTCGTCTGCGTGACCTAGGCACAATGGCCACATCTGCTGAAGTGTTCTGAGCGCCTGCGATGTATCGGCTACGCGTACGATGGGTTCCATGGCTACGGTTTATTGATTTGGTGGACTTGTAGATGAAATCGTCGTCGTCCTCGTTATCTGGCTCGTCGATTTCGCTTGACGATAGGCTTGTGAGCACGGAGGAACCTTCATCTGTCGAAGCGTCGACGGAAGCCGCACGAGAAAGAGCATCATTATCGGCGGTAGCAGACCCGCTGGATCTCGCGCTGACGCTTCGTTGCTGCCTGGGTCGCGCCTCTGAAACACTATTCTCCAACAACTCTTGTTCTTCTTCGAATCGTCGATTGTAGAGCTCCACCAACGAACTAAAGGCGACCTTCCCACGTACTCGTGCATCTTGCTTGTTTCTGTAAATGCCAACCACCGAGTCTGACGAACTACGTCGTGAGGGAGAACTGGTTGACTCGGACCCATGCCGTGCGGCGTGCAGGTCTGCCAGCATTGGCGCTGCTTGGTTGCTCCCGACCGGAGAGGTCAGGGTTTTCAATTGTTCCGCAGCATTCCTCGGTGAACGCAGAGCAATCACAGGTGACTGTCGTGCAGCGGTGGTTTGCATGGTGTCAGGACACCCAATGCCTACCCCACACGCAGCGATCTTAGCCAATCACAGCTAAACTGCATGCGGGCGTTGTTGCCCTTGCAGGGACCTAGGTGAGATGCTCCGGCAGAATTTGGATCAAGATGCGTTGCGTCGTAAAGAATGTTTGATGTCAAGTAAGGCTGGGGTCCGGACCATATCAGACCACAGAGAGTGGCGATTGGGTCAAGTGCGGCACAGTGTGTGTGACGGTACCGCGTGGGAAGCGTTTGAGGGTATTGCCCGCATGCGGTCTTATTACGAGGAGAAAAGAGAGCTCGACCGGGCACAGTGCGGAGCTTAAGAGACGATAATTAAGGGAGAAGGAGCGCCTAGCTGCCGCCATCACACGAGCTGATGGTAGTGACGAAGAGAAATGTGAACCATTTCAAAATCGATTTTTACTCAAATTGCACGCTTTCCAAGAGTGCAACAACCGGGTATGATCTGCTGCCAGACACGAGCCAGTAGTATACTCCACGTAAATCCAGAATTAACCGCACAAGAGGAATTAAGGGTTAGGGTTACCAGAAAGGGTCACCAGAATGGAAAAATGGTCATGATTCACGCGACTCGAAAGGCTAGAATTTATTCCAAAAATCGGGAATCACAATCGGCTTATTATCCCTAACCCTAACGTTTTTACCTGAGCCACGAGATATGAATGTCAAGTCGGCATTTTGCTCTCCCCCGCATTACGCACCGAACGTGTTCATGCTCATTCAGCTGAATCGTGAATACATGTCATGTATTGCATGTCGAGGCTAAATCATTGTACCAAAAGGGTGTCTAGACAACTAATCGGACTTGGGTTGTAATCGTCAATTTTGCACAGTATAGGTGTGATATCAGAGTTGACCTAACCCGCCGGAAGAGTACGTTTTGCCTTCAGGTAGGAGCGCTTTGGAGATTATGAAGTTATGGTCTCCAGCCGGCCTGCACTCTGCAGTCACAGAAGGAACAGATAGGGAGTCTCACAGAGCTCCAGGTGTCTTCAGCCACCCTCATCAAACTTGAAAGACTGAGATGTCTCGCTGCAGCATACGTGATAGTTCCAAAAAACCAGACAAGTTATTCCCCACACACTTGCCAGATTTCGAGTTCTGTGACTACACTTGTGACTCCAAAACCTGAATCTACCACTTGAAGGTAAACCACTGTACCAAAACGAAGTCTAGACTTAGAGAGCTTCTAGTCTACCAACGATTCCCAGAAAAAACGCAAAGAATGTAATAATCTAACATGTCACACAAAATTCGATTTTCTTTCAAATTGACAAAATCCAAGTCGTGAGTCGTGATGCGATCGCGACTCAGCTTTTCGATCCGCATCGCAACATCAAGGTGGAGGCGGCACTATCATGCGCACGGACCAACGAGCACTTTTCAGACCTGCTCTTTCGTCAGTTGGTATGGTTCATTCATTGAACGGCTGATGATGGTGTGCTTACAATGACAGAGATATGGCCAACGTATTTGGCCATGAGCGCACGATGCAGACAGTAAATGAATCGGAACAAGTCGGAACGAATTTAGGGAGGACGCGACCGTTTCAAGTCACGTGAGACCAATCACGTGACCCGGGTAAAAAGCGATTCAGAGTCACCCAACCATTGTAGATCAAGGTGATTGGATGTCATATAGGGTGGCTTCAGGTGGATTGTCAACAAAGGCCTCCTAATTTTAAAAATTTCAAGGTGAGCAAGTGTTATTGAAATGTATCAACCTAGTGTGATCGGGTGAAACCGGAACAGGGATAATGCGACATTCTCGTGCGAGTGAATATTTGCCACCTCAGGATCCAAGTGACGCGCTTGCGGACAACGAGGAAAGTTGTGCGCGACGATGGAGCATGAAGACAAAAGCAAGAGCCAGGGCAGGCACCAGCGAATTGCACCAAGTTGACATGCCACGTGCTAGCACGGCGGAACGGCAGGCTCTGCTCTTGTGGCCTCTGCAAAGCAAGCAGGTGGACCAATATTTGGGACTACTTGTATCAGATGGACGATCAGCGTCGCCAGAAGTGACAGTGTAATTTGGTCCAAGAAGCGCAGCATAATGCATAACCTACAGACGTCACCTTTACGTTGGCTCGCCATATTTTTCGTATTGCGGACGCCATTCCGTCTTGCCCCGCCTGTCTACAGCTGAATGACAGTACCTATTGATCAACAAGCCTTTTCCTGGCTGTCTGCTAGACCTTGTATGTGAGCTATATGTGTCCAACCATCCAGGACACCAAAATCTAACATTGTTGCTTTGCCGTAAATGTCAGGGTTAACAACTCGTGACTGTGACTTGCTAGACCCAAAAATAATCTATAAGCCGTCTCCAAAAAAGGCGTGAAGCGTAATTCACCGTCCACATAGAATCCGTGTCGCCATGCTATCGCAATGCGCAATGCAACCTATGCTTGCCCTACACCGTTAGAAAGCCCTGCTTTTCAGCTTTGACAAGGTATCAATGGCACGAAGAACAGATGACATCATGATATATTGTTATTAGCTCGCATTTTGGTTTTCATGTGGACAATTTCTGAACAGCGATCATGATGGGCTAATACTTTGTGTTTCCGCCTGTGGCCTCAATGACTACCTCTATTCTTCTGAGCATACTTTCTACCAACTCCTGACAGAGGCTGACTGGAATTTGAGCCCAAACTTCCTCGATTCTACGCTGTATATCAAGAATGCCTGTTGGGTGCTCTTCATACTGACCTAGCCGCCTCTTGAGCTCGGTCCATAGGGGTTTGATTGGATTGAGGTCTAGAGACTGGGCAGGCCAATTCAGAAGACGTATCTGATTTTGTCTGAACCATGGTCGTTTGTTTGGGGTCGCCATCCTGCTGAAGGACTGCATGCGTGTTGTCATGGAAGAACGCGTCCGTCCTAAGCAGCGGTAGCAGATGTGCTTCAAGAACAGCAATAGAAAGGACCGCTGTCATCCTCCCCTTGAACATAGAAGGCGCTAGCTCCTTTGTGAATCATCGAGCCCCAAACCATGATGTTACCGCCACCAAACTTCACAGTGGGTCGTACAAGCTTGCTGTTGAAACCTGCGGCTTGGATCCAGCAGTGCTGCCTTCCATCGCTGCCAATGCAGTTGATTTTGCATTCGTTAGACCATGCGACCGCTTTGCAATCATCAATGGTACAAGCCCGATGTGCCAGAGCCAAGGCAAGGTGCGCTTTCTTGTGCTTGGCGGTGAGCAAGGGTCTGTTAATTATCTTTGATGCCCTAAAGTGTTGAAACAGAAGTGTCATGCGAAGCGTTGATGGTGCAAGCTTGATGTTGAGCTGATGCTGGACCTCCAGGTAGGCGCTCTGCAGCGTTGTCTTGGGGTTGCTGCGAATAATTTGGTAGACCCTAAGCTGCATGGCGAGGGCCAACGGGTTTCTTCCTACCACTCTCTGGCAGTGGGAGATCTATCTGCGCCCCTTTTCTTACGTTGAACACCATAGACTTGCTGATGCAAATAAAGCTGGCTATCTGGTGTGCAGACTGGTCGTCTCGAAGAAGCCTGAGAGCCTCGCTGCGCTTTTGCGCGCTGATTGGTTTCATGATGTAGATTGATGGTGTACAGAAAAGGACAAATGCTCACTGCGCTTGCCAAATAACCGTTCGTGCTCCCACACTTTTCGTAGATGCTTACACATGTATTGACAATGTGGGTGCAAAGCTTCATCTCTGTCTATCCAGCAGAAGCAGGTGTTGCTACATGATGTGGTGGTACCGATGAGCTTGTTCCAAACCTGTCCACATGAGTCAATACGAGCCAGTTTTAAAGATGCAACAGATCACATTATCCATAATGAAGAGCGCTGTCTTGTAGCTACGGTCCAGAGCTTTCCGCTGATATACACTGAGTATAGGGTGCATAGCATGGTGTGAAGCGAGGTTTGTGGCGACACGCGTTGCATGTGGACGATTTCCGAACACACTGTTCGTGGAGCGCGAGTTGCGAGTCGTGAGTGAAAATGCGCAAGCCTCCTCCACGCATGCCACGAGGGACGGGAAAACCAACTCGCGAAGACGCTCATGCTCCAGCTCCTCAGTTTGGCCATTCCGTCTGAGACTGCATAAACGCGAACACGACACGCTGTGCGTGGGAGAATCGACCAAGGACTACACAGAAATTCACAGCAAAGACTTGTAGCTTCAGATGTGGCTTATAAGACCAGAAGACGGCAGGGAAGGATGCTGCGCAGACTGCTTGGTTGGCTGAGCAGACAACGTCATACTGGTGAACGCTGTATCGGCAAGTGGAGCACAAAGAGTCGGTCATAATTTGTAATGTATTGCAAAGCAAGAGGTAGCGTCTAGAGGTCCAAAACGCACGGCTGCGAAGACCAGGAACCATCAAAGGTGGACCTATTCAAGTGTTCAGCTGCTCGCAGCGTTGCGTGCGAGTAACTCGAGCTCTTCGTACTCTCCCGTCTTTCGACACATCTCGTAAAAGATGCCCTTGCGCTCTAGCAGTGCAGCTGGCGAGCCATTCTCCGCGATGCGACCTTTGTCCATCACCAGGATCCTGTCGTAATCAATGATCGTCTTGAGTCGGTGTGCAATTGTAATAATGGTAGTCTTGTGGTTTGCGTCGGCATCCAAAGGCGATCGCAATGTCTTTTGAATCTGCGCATCGGTTTCAAAGTCGACAGAAGCCGTGGCTTCGTCCATAAAGATGATTGAAGTAGATCGAAGCAACGCCCTGGCCATCGAGATGAGCTGTCGCTGACCTTGTGAAAAATTGCTCCCACCTTCCGATACGTTTAAGTCGAGCGTGAAGACCGTGGTGCCTGTTCCATGCTCGACGGGTAACACCGAGTTGACAGCAGTTGACGATGACGACGACGCGTTATTCTCCGTACCATTTTCGTGAATCGAGGCAGCTCGGCTTGGAATGGCACTGGGCGCAGCAGTGTGAACTGGACTTGTCTTGAGATTAACCCTTCGCAACGCCAAGATGCATTCCTCGTCGGTTCGCTCGTTGAAAGGATCGAGATTCTCGCGGATCGTCCCGCTGAATAGCACAGGGTCTTGCGGAATGATAGTGAGTCGGCTTCGAAGATCCTCCAGACCAATATGGCTGATGTCAACGCCGTCAATAACGATCGAGCCCTCATGAAACTCGACAAAGCGGAAGAAAGCGAGGGCGAGTGTGCTTTTGCCCGAGCCGGTCCTGCCCACGAGACCGACCTTCTCGCCAGCGCCAATTTCAAAGTCGACGCCTCGAAGTACTGGATCGAGATTCTGGGCGTACTTGAGAACAAGATTTTTCACCTGGATCCCGCGGCTGTTGACCTTGGACGGCCAACTGGGAGGTGGACGATGTCCATCGACAACCGCTGGTGCCTCTTGCGAGAGGTTAAAGTACTCGCATATCCTCTCGACTGAGTTGAGATCCATCTCGAATCCTGACCAGACACGGCACAACCAGTATTGGGCCAACGTGAACATTTGGGCATTCGTGATGGCGATACCAGCCCAGCCTGCCTCAATGCCGCCAGCAAGCGCAAGAACCGAGGCGCCAAAAACGGTGAAGGCACCCATCAGGTCGAAGCGAAGGAGCAGCCAGCGGTTGGCCATCCAATATAGATTGTTACAGCTCTGCGCAGCGTCTAGACGATGGTGGAGAGTCTGCAGGAAGCGTTCCTGTGCCCCGTAAGCTCGGACGGTTCCGACACCGTTGAGCACCTCGGAGAAGGACTGGAAGATGGGCGAGTTTGTGACCGATTCGAGTCTCCGCAGGTCCCGAGCTGCTGCAATGTACGAGGCTGCCGTCCGATAGTAAGCATACGTGAGCAGAACCAAGAATGGCACAAATGACGGCACAGTGACCACCATGCTGGCGATAGCCAGCAGTGAGGCTGTTGTGAACAAGACGAGCATTCGAATGTTGCCAGAGAGCGTGTTGTCGACTGTCTCGATATCCTTGGTGAAACGATTCAAAATGCGACCAGTGGGGGTCTGGTCGAAGAAACGGGTTGGAGATCGCACCACAGTGTGCAACATCCTGGTAAAGAGCTTGTTTCCAGCGACGACGCCCCAACGACCGCTGATGAGCATCGACATGTTTCCGAACACGAGCCAAGTAAGCAAGATACCCGTGTACACCAATAGGTACGGTGCCGCATTGACGCTGGGATTCGGGAACCAATCGAGCCTGCCTTGTTCCGCTGGATGCTCGTATGCATTTCCCCAGAAAGAGAGCCAATACTTTTCGAGCACATCAGATGAGCGCGACACGGCAATACTCGACACGACCATAGCGATCGGAAACCAGCCGAAGGCCGAGAGGTATGCTGTGTAAATTTCGCTCTTAACGCGACCCGTCGATTTGCTCTCTGCAGTCATGAGCTTGCCTTTGCCAGATCCAGATCTGGTACCAGGTGCTGCTGCCGCCGCCGTAGTGTCTTGTGGAGATTTCGGATCAGCATCGGCAGCCGCCTCTGCATGAGCTTTCGTCTGTGCTTCGACGGCAGCGTCCTTGGCAGCGTCCTCTATGAGCAGGTCTGTTGCTGCCTGCTTTCCTTTGGCGTTAGGATCAGATGTGTTGGTCGAGTCTGATACCAGCATGGAGAGAAGACCTTCCGCCTTTAGATCAGCCGGAGAACCGCTCGCCCGAATTCGACCTCCGTCGAGCATGGTCACATGAGCTACGTAAGGCAGCACCGTTTCGACGTGGTGCGTGGCCAAGACCACAGTTCTGTCCCGAACCAGGTCGCCACACAGGCAATCATCGACCAGCTTTCGAGCAGTGTGCGAGTCCACGGCGGCGAGCACATCGTCGAGAAGCAGCACGGGGGAGCGAGAATAGACCGCACGTGCCAGTGCAACTCGTGCTTTCTGGCCGCCGGAAAGTGATACTCCATTCTCTCCGATTTCGGTCTCATCACCGTCTGGGAACGTCTTGAGATCAGGCTTCAGGCAGCAGCATTCCAGCACCTTATCGTATCGTTCTTGATCAAAGTACTGACCAAAGATGATGTTGTCTCGAATGCTCATCGTTTCGAGCCAGGCAGTCTGAGAGCAGTAGGATACACCGCCGCTCAACAGCTGCAACGGACGCTTTGGTAAGGTGACGGTACCCTCAAGCAACTCCATCTCGCCCAGGATGGCGGAAAGTAGCGAAGATTTCCCAGAACCGGTAGGACCGCAAACCAGCGTCATCTTTCCAGCTGGAGGTCGAAAATCCAGATCGATCAGGTGGAATGGAGCCGGTTCCTCGGAGATATGATCTCCCTCTACTCCTGGCGACGAGATGGTTGGAACCTCTTCTCTCTTCCAGAATTTCAAGCGTGCCCATATTGAGGGCTTCGGTGTCGCCTTTTTCTCATCCGAGGGTTTTGGCGCCTGCCAGCGAAGGGTGGCGCGTCTAAGCACGATGGTGCGGTCCCTGTTGGCCTCATTCAGCGGTACAGCCGTCTGGTCGCTGCAATTCTTGATGACCCATTCTGGCACCTCGTCCTCTTGCAGGAAAGAGTTGATACGATCCAATGAGACCTTTGCCTGGAAGATCATGTTGATGATCATGGGGAGAACGGACAAGGGGTTCCTGAGCATGCCGAACAGCGCAATGGCGGTAAAACCGGTCGCAACGTCTAGCGTCTTGCCTTCGATCACAGTGTAGGAGGCAAAGGCGGAGATGGTGAAGAGGACGGGGGTTAATGCGAAGGACGCCATCAAGCCTGATGTGATCCATGTGCCGCGGAAGAGCCACTTCATCTCTTCACGTCTTGCTTGTAAGACGCGCTCTGACCATCCTCGTTCCCATGCAAAGAACTTGATGAATCGAATGGAAGTGATAAGCTCGTTGAGCACATTGATGCGCTTGTCTCTGGCTTTGAGGATCTTTTTGTTGTTGTTGAAGGACAGCTTTGTAAAGAACTGCTGCGTTGGCATGATTATCAAGGCGGGCCCAATACCGACAAAGGCGGACCAGCCAAGAAGCTTGTACAAGAAGACGGTGGCGATGGATAGCTCCATAGGAGCAGCATAGCCCATATAGAGTGCGGTAACGGTGGACGCGATCGTGTTGGTGTCCGTGGACATGAGATTGACCACTTTTCCAACGCTTGCTGCACTCCTGTGGTCGTCGTCGTCTTTGCCCTGCTTTTGTTTCTGATCCTTTCCTTTATCAGATTTTCCGGGGAGATCAGTAGTGTCGGTGGAGGAAACACTCTGAAGGGATCCGGAGACGTCTCTGCGTCGCAAGGCTTTGTCATAGATAGCCAGGGTAAGCTCCGACTTGATACGCACGCTGGCGCGGCGGCTATAGTAAAGGTGCTGAAGATCGGTCTGTGTCTTGATGACAGAGGCCAAGAGGGCGAGAAAGGCGAAGAGGAAGGCTCTCTTCTTAGCTGGGTCAACTGCATGGATTGCATAGAGAGTAGCAACGTGGGGCAGAGGAATCGTGTACCATGGAGTGGCTTGCTGATGCGGCGTAGTGAAAGACGCGGAAGTGAATGACACAGCAAAGAAAGAATTTGAACGAGCTACCGTTTGGGACGGAGCGACGCCTTGGAGAGCTTGTAGAATCTGTCTGAGGAAGAAAGGACTGGCATAAGCCAAGACGTAAGAGATGATGCTGAGGATAAAGTCGAGTGCCAAGTCCCTCGAGTTCATCCAGAAGATCTGGCGAAAGATGTTTGGTTTCCTCTTTTCAGCTTCGGCAGCAGCTCTCTCACTCTCTAAAGGCGAAGAAATGGCGCTTGCTGCCTCTGCCTGCAGTTTGGCGTTTTGGTACTTGTCCTCGTCGTGCTGTTGGACTCGACGCATGTTTTTGAGTAGAACCTCGGATTTGGACAGTTTGCTGAGTTGCGAGACGTCCGTCTCCTCGAGTGGTCGTGTCAAGGCAGTGTTGATGATGGGATTAACCCAGGAGAAGCTGACCCACTGCCACAAGGTGCAATAGTCCTCGAGGGGCGGGGGGTAACCGTTTCTATCATGTTGCGGGTTCGTATCGTAAACTTGAAGGGGTAGATTCATGATGAGGGATATACCGAGCAGCGTCAAGAGCGATGACAGGAATCCGAAAATGGGCACGAGCAGCCGGATGCCATGTGCAGGACTGAGTGAAGGGTGCGGAACGCTGAGGAGCGAGTGGTATCCAATCACGCTCGAGCCAGCAATTTGGAGTACGTAGAAAACGAGCAGCGGGTAGGGTGGGGTCGGGGAAGGGAAAAAGAAGGACGAGGCGGTTGCATACGTCCAGCCAAAAGTCTGAAGCGTGGCGGCTAGCTGCAAACCACTGGCAGTCTGGAAGCCGGCCTCTGAGCCGATGTGGTCAGCAACATGGCTGCTGAGAAGGCATACGACGATTGCAGCGGTCCAAGCAAGCAGATGGGAAAGATTGATGATGAAGAGGCCGAGTCGGACCATCGTAGGCTGCTTGGGTGATTCAGCGTCGGACAAGACGCCGGTGTCTGGTGACGGCGCTCGGACGCCGAGGAGAGGTGACGTCTCTGTGTGTTCGACATTGTGTTGGAGCTCTTCGCGTGTGCGGGTGAATTGTGCTGCGGAGCCATACGCCTTTGCAGCTAGGCCAGCTGAGCTGATGGCGGGCTCAGTAGCGGAAGAAGGCACGCGACTGTCGTGTTGACGTACTTTGGCTTGTTCGCGATCGTACTCGTGAACATCTTCAGGGGTAACAAAGGAAGCAAAGACCCTGGAAAAGAATGAGGTCGAGGAAGTGAGTGATTTTGGCCAACTATGCGCTACCAGAACAGCAATCACTAAAGCGGCTGGAAGGTAGGCGTCAAAAACGAGCGACAGTGATGTGTACGACACGGGACACGACACAGTTTGATGGTCAATGATCGTTTGGTGATGGTGCATGATGTTTGCGAGCCATATCCTCTAGAACAAAGATGGGGGGGATCAAGGTGCTTGATGATGGAACCAAGCGTACGTATATATGATGGTAGCCTGAGAAGTGCTGCTGCGACCATCATGTGTTCTTGTGACAGCTACGAGCTGAGCAAGGAAGGCTATGCAATCGTGATTCACCAAGGTCAGAAGAACACACAGCACAATCGTGAATTCGACTTTTATTCGTGATTAAAATCTTTGTGCTTGAATGCGTTTCCAACTTTTTCTCTCTCGGTCCAAGCTGCGCCGAGCATGTTGGACCCTGACCGTGCGTGTTGGGCTAGAGTTATATTCTGTCTGGATTTGTGATTGTTGTGTGTTCAAATGCAGGGCGAATTCAGCAATGTTGTGGCCAAAGCAGCCTGACGACTGTGACACTCGCGGCGCCTTTTAATGCGACAGAGTGAGCTGCGGTGCTCTGGTTAGAAAGGTACAGTATGCTGTGTTTGACGTCCATAAAGCCGTGGAGTACGAAAATCGTGTTTACCGTGGCTTGGATTCCGGCGGAATGGCTGCAGGCGACCTTACCGATGCAAGCGTAAAGGTTTAGGCGCGCCTGCTCAGCCTTGGAGTCGTGAGTTACTCGTGATGGATTCTGCCGAATTGACAAATAGGAACGGGTCGACAGCCCGCAGTGACACAACATGGCCTGCCTAGTCACACACAAGTTTCACGGTGGGGCGGTGTGATAGAGAGGCTTTGCAGTTCACCTACACCCTCCATGTATGGATGGGGATGCCTGATAGCGAAGCGCTTATCACACCAACCATCAACCAAGCCAGCGCATAATCACGAATTGTGATTCGTGATTCGGAAGGCTCTCTTCCGTTTCGGCCGTCCAAGACGCAGGAGAAGCTCGCATACAGCCCATCAGCTCTTCGCGGACTTGCACAAAGTCGGACGCGATCCCAACACGAAATTTTGGCTAGCGTCGTCTTCAAGTTCAACCTTTCGAGTCATGAGATGGACATGTCAATTGTCAATCGTGGACACTCGTGACTCACTCCTCGATCGTCGAAGTGACGTTGCATTCATAAGAAAATATCCCAATTTCCACTGATATCTGCGGCCACAGAGACTTGAAAATACCGCATCCCGTCCGATCTGCGCAGTCAAGCAAGTCGTCGCCTCGTCAGTACTGCGGTGGGGGACCACGCGGGAATCCGAGGTGCTGCAGTTCTTTTTGGTTTCCATTTCACTGCCATCTTTTGTTGTCTTTACTCACACTCTACTCTCGTGACTGATAGCCATGTACGCTGGCACTCACGACTGCGTCAGCAAGGGTCTCAACTCGATCCGCAAAGTCTACGATTCAATGCTGTGCTCTTGCCGATCAATGACAGCGACGTCGACCACATGGTCGCAGCGTTGAGCAAGCTGTGAGAGAAATGCATAAGTGGGTATATTGTGATTGAGAATGCATGGTCAGAGGCGAAGCTAAACACTTGGTTCTCCCTCGTCCTCCTTCTCGTCACCAAAAATCTCTCCTCTCAACCTCGCCATCTCGTCATCATCCAGCTTCGTGAACAGGATTCCATTTGCATCATCAACCCTCGCCGCTCCTCTGCCCACCTTGCCTTCGACACTCCGCGGTTGGACGCGGTTCAAGCCGATGCTCGGATTCGGGAACCCACTTCCGCCACTGACATCATACAAGCTCGAAGGAGCTGTACTCAATGCTACCGACTGCAATGCCAGCTTGTTGAACAGGCCTCGGTGACTTCTGAACATCCGCCATACTTCGGTATTCGCAACCGCTCGCTCTCTCAAGCCTTGCAGAAACTCTTCTGTGAAGACCTCTTTGACGAAATGTAGAACATGTGTGACAAAGTTGACCCTCGGTTTCCAGGCCTGGAAACGGGAGGCGAGAAGCAGTCGACCTGAATCAGGGTCTACGAGTGGATGTAAGAGCGTCGGTGGGAAATACACTTGTGGTGTTGAGGTCGGGTAGGTAGGCGGAAAGACAATGTCAAACCGAAAGATTCCGCCATGAAACGGGCCATTCGAGACAAAAATCACACAGTGCCAGAGGTGCGTATCGTCGTCATCGAGTTGGACGTATATCCCGAGAGGGCAGTTGGAGGCTAGGCAGAGTTGCGCATACTGGAACGAGATGTCTCGTTGCGCGAATTCGAGTTGGAGCTGTTGCCGTGACGGCATGGCTGTCACAAGCTCGGCGGCTCAGCGAGGCAGCTTCTGATCAACCAAGGCGCAGAACACCGCCAGTACTGTATTCAGCACAAGCTGAAAGCGTTGCGTCGCCTGTGCGTGTGCGAATGCCCGAATCGATATAGAAATACGGGGTAGATCAGAAGTGCACGTCGTTCAGGACGCAACGTCGTGAGTTGTTGTTCTTTCACTTTTGCACGCGTGTGGCAACAACCGCGAAACACTCCACATATCCGACTTCCGAGAATTTTGGCGAGTGAAAAGTGACACGCACAACTGAGCGTATTCGTCCTTGAACCCTCGTCCATCGTAACACGATCCAAGACGGACGTGCATCGTCAGTAAGCGTGAAGCTGGCAAGCTGGAAGCTCTCGCATCCAAGATGGATCCATTCCAAGTGCGACTGCGGTTCGTCTCAACGTTGCAACGAGTCAACGCATCGCTGCCCACCATTCAGAAGGCGCTATCGTTTATCGTGGAATATGGCGTGCCCATGCACCCTGAGCTCTGGGACTGTATTTTGGATGAGTTCAAAGACGGCTCGATCAACCGACGTATCAACCTGCTCTTCCTTGTCGATTCCGTCTTCACTGACGACACACTGTCGCCTACGATTCGGTGCTTATTCAAACAACACCTCGAACGCGATCTCTACACACTAGTCGACTTGGTCGTGCCTGAAAACCGCTGGGATGCCATCCTGAACCTGCCTGCTGTGGAAAAGATGATCTGCACTTGGAAAACGCGCCTGGTGGTCGATCGAAGTTTACTCCAAGACATCGAAACAATGCTTTGCGTCCGCAAATCAGCTCTCTATTCGCTCTCGCCAACTTCGAGGTCTGTCACACTCCTCCCGGCAAGTGACATCCAAAGACGCATCGAAGAAGATCGAGAACGACATAAACGTCTTCGTGAACGTTCCTGGATCCTTCCACCCACCGCTTTCTCGCACACATCTCTGTTCGGAATCAAACCGGAACAGTTGGATCCCACGTATCTGACGCGCAAACAGGACGCCTCCCCGTGCGAGAGAAGCGAGGACTCCGATGGTGACAAGATATGGACCACACAAGATTTGGATTTCAGCGCCATGTGGGACGAGACGAGCGATTTCAACGATGATGATCAGGAAACAGTCAAAGAGGATGAAAAGCTGTTTTGGGCCAACCTGGCGCCGCCGCCACCGCCGCCACCACCGCCGTCTGTGGCGCTCCTCGAGAATACACGCCGGAGAACAGCGGTGCTGCCAACTTCACAGCCTCTCCCACCAACAGCGCCTGCATCCATGCGATTAGCTCAGCGCTCGCAATGACATCTCTCGCCTCTCCGTTTCTCTTGCACACCTGTATTTGTACACATCCCCCTTCCCCCTTTTCTGCAATCTGGAATATTGCATGATATCCATTTCGCCGAACCTCGCTACTGCCTGAAGTACTGCGCCATATCATGCAACCGGTCAAAGACGGTCGACAGATAGCTAGTCTCGTTTAGCAAGCCTTCGAACTCCTTGATGGCATCATCCTCGCTCAAGCCCAGCAGGAATTTGTCCTGTACCTTGAGCACCGCTTTGTCTGGTTCCAGTCTGATATCCGGGATGTTGGCGTCCACCATAAGTGCAACGAGGTTGAGAATTAAATTGGCGTTTTTGCGCAAATTCGTAAATGCTGTATAGCAAAAAGCTTTGAAGCGCGCATAGTGTGCCGAGGATGTGCCGCCCATGGCGTCAACCATCTCTTTGCAAACTTTGACAGGAGGTGGGAAAGGTTTAGGATCGCGACCTAGGATGTAGCCGAAATCGACATGGAAAAAGTGGCCGTCAGAAGAGAGCAGCAGGTTGTCAAGATGTCGATCGCCTACACCGAGCAAGTAGGTAACCACGCAGTAGCCCGCACACGACCGGATGAAGGTGTCGAACACCACTGCATCCACGCCGTACGTAGACAGTGAGCTCGGTTGAGCATGGTGCGCGCGCAGAAAGTTGAGCAGCGATCCTTGATGTGCTGATAATATCGCTGCTATAGACAGTGAGTCGACAAATTGGACCATCCCATCTACACTACCTGTTGCGAGCACCCGATACGGTGTCATCTTGAGGTCCAGATTTTCATTTCGCAACAGTCGATCCATCAACGAGAACAGTTGAATCACTAGCTGGTCCTGTCGCAAATCGTCGCCGTTCTTGAATATGAGCGTATAATGTCCCGCGCCGTCCACTTTCTTGTCCTCCGAGCTCTTCGCGTTGGAAGTGGTCAGCTCATCGATGATCAGAGATTCCTCCTCTTCATCTTCGAGCAAACTCGAAGTGATGCTGTCTGGCAATGTCTCGCTCCTGTCAGCCTCACCCACCGAGCTGTGCGTACTCCTTTCCGCAGTGGTAAACTCCAATCGAAGCGGAAAGAGGTTACTCTTGAAAATCGTGCTCTTCTCCGCGACGATCCCCGTCACTGACACCGAAGCATCAAGTGGAAGCATCAGGGGCGGATCAAACCGATGGAGGCCATTCTTAGGATCAGCTATCAGGGCGCGCAGCTTTTCGATCTTCTTCGGCCTAGCGTCTCGATTCGAACGCAACTCTTTCGCCCGCCGCGAGAGTGTCGCAAGTAGAGTCGCCTGTCTAGACAGCGTATCCCTCCTCTCTGCACCCGTTGGTAGCGAACCAAGTCTCTCCAAGAATCGCCGTTTCACCGCCTTGAACAGCGGTCCCGTTTTTGGGTCTTCGCATTCCACCTCGAGATACCAGTACAGGTCGTTGCCCAGAAGTGGATTGGACAAGCCTCGGCGAATGAGAAAGTCGGCGAGACCACTACTGTCTTTATCTGCTCCTCTGTCAGTAGTGAGCGAAGTGGAAGGAGAGCTGACTGAATGCAGAGGTACAGGCTGTCCCCGTCTGGCATCTTGATCCAAGTCTCCAACAGCTGAGCCTGTGAGACCTCCGGCAGCACGAGTCATTGGCTTGTCGAATTTGAGCGCCTGCACCAACTGCAACAAGTAGAGGATAAGCTCTTCATCTTCCGCTCGCTCTAGCTGGCGCACAGCGTATGATCGGACACGGGCATCTTTGAAGGTGGGCCCCAGGAGCTCCAGCGCATCGTCGAGCCCGGGCTCATTCCACATGGGTAGCAACACTTCGGTTGCCTGTTTTGCTTCACCTTGGTCGGTCCATACAACAGACTTGAGAAACTTTGTGAGACCTTTAGGATCTCGTGTCAGGTAAAATCTGAATGACCAGACGCGATCCATCTCGGCGGTCGTGAGCTCGCGCGTTGGCGGGTAGGACAGGATCTCGTTTAACTCGTCTCTGACCTCCGCTGATGGCTTGAGCTCACGATCGAGCGGACCTGATCGATGCGAACGCACAAGACGACGGTGTTTGGCCTCGACTGGGTTGGATCGGGCGATCTCTGGATCAAAGATGGTGAAGAGCGAGGCGGTGATTCTATTTGGATCAGCAGTCGAAAGCGCCGCTGCTGCTGCTGCCGCCGCCGCGGCAGCCGAAGTAGGGTTGCCAGATGCTATTGAGAGGCCATTTCCGGAGGCGCTCTGCGAGCTACCAATCTCGTTGGACGCGGGGAGGGATGCTCCAGGATTTGACCCACCAAGCTGGCCCGACAAGGTAGAGAGTCCATGTGGCGCGTCTGCATTTGGGAGGATACTTTCCGCCTCGCAATATACGATAGGCAGCTCAAACCTAGGTAGGTCGATGTACAGAAACAGCCGGTCGCTAGACTGACTTTCGGCTTGATACACCTTCTCAACCTGACGATACGCCATCTTGTCGAGCCAATCGACACGCGGAAGATCCCCGCGCTCGTGTCGCTTGATCAGTTTCTCCAGACGACCCATTTCGTCTTTCATCTCCCCCACTTTGCTGGGCGTAGCGCTCTCGATGCTTCCATCAGCCTTGACACCCTTCCATACGAACAATCTGTGCTGCGCCGATTTGAGCGTACCCTTCTTGCCGAATAAGGGCAACGTCGTTCCACCAATGATGCGTGATGCGTTGCTCAAAGCTACTTCGTAGATGGTAAAAGTGATCTGAGCGCCTAGAGGGAGGTCGCAGAGCTTGTAAGGTAGCGTGATCCATTCATTCCACTGATGATTGTTGCGGAATGGTTTATAGGCGGTCCTCACCGGTACGCTGAGCGGTTTGTTGTCCGAGTACAGTCGGCATTCGACAATCAAGTCTGGAAACTGGGATTGCTGAGAGCCCCAATGACGGCTTTCTGGTTTCTCGAGTAGCTGGGTGCGTGTGAGGCGGTCGAGCCTGCCTTGAAGCGACGAGATGCGAAAAGTAAGGTTGAGGTTCAAATCCGAAAGGCGGACAAACGAGTAAAAGTCGCGGTCCATGGTGCCTCGTTCACGTCTCTACGCTGAATATTCAATGACGAGGTCTGTGCTGTCTCTGCAGTTGCCATTAAAGGAACCTGTCTCCTCTTGTCTAGAGGCTAACGCTCAAGTTGGTGAGTCGATGCAATCGAATAGAGGAGCGCGCTGCCTATCTAGCGAAAGTGGAGTGTTTGCAAGGATATTTTGTCACTTGGTAGTAAGAAGCGAAAGCATTTGCCATCCAGCGCTGAGCAGGCTCGGTCGAGTGAGATCGAAGGTGGTGGTGTAAAGCAAAACTGATCAGCGTCCTCCTGCTACAAAATGAGCGTCTGTGCGCGCTGAAAGCCGCGTGTGTTGCTGCGCACGATTTTCAGGGTCCACTCATCCATAACGTTTTCCCAAAGACTCATTCACGATTTCACGCCAATCTCCAATCATGACTAGAACCCACAAATCACGACATGAGCTGTCATTCTGCTCGTACAGCAACGCCTAGAACAATGAACTCTTCATTGACATCTTGAGTTGAGGTGATCCTGAGACGGCCAGATCTATCAAATTCAAGCAGGGTCGGTTGCAGCAGCGTACGTCACCCGAGAATAGCAGAGCTTGCTGCTGCCAGCGCAAGCATGAAGATCTGCAGCAAATTAGCCATGACGAAATGTGTGATTGTCTGTCCAATCTCTAACCAGCTTCCTTGGCTCTTGACAGCGAACAAAAAGTTGAGGGCCAGCACGTCTGCTGCAATACCAGCTCCGAAGACCAAACTGAAAGCAGAGTCGAGACCAAGACCTCCCGGAGAGGTATCGCCGAGCAACTTGAAGCCTCGATCCATTGTTTTTGGCATCCCAGCAGTGGCAGTAAGTGGGAGGCTGGTTGCCAGGAGTGAGAAGATCGCGTTAAGGATGAGGAACGGTACGAGAATCTTGAGAATCAGCAGTGTGGCCATAAGGAATGGGTTGAATATCGGTACGAGGCGGTACACTGGTGAAAGGTAGAATGAGGAGATCGACGCGATGTTGCCTGTCCCAAAGAAGCCGACGTGAAGGAAGAAGAGATAGAAAAGGCTGACCCTCAGCTCTGGTAGCTGCAGCAATCTTTCCGTTTGTCCTGCTCGTACTCCTTCGAGCTGAGATTCGTGAAGCGACCCTTCCATCTTGGCCCAGATGAGCAATGTCACCGCATAGCAGCCAAAGAACAATACTTCGTCCCGCAGCGAGAGAAGTACAAAAACCGGAGCGAATGCGAAAACAACGATTGCCAAGCGTTGACTACTTGACTGTCTGATTTTTGCTCTGTGAGGTGCGTCTCCCTCTGCCCCAATTGAGATGGCCCGACTAAAGCCATATGTAAACGGAAAGACGAGACACGTGGCAAGACAGATCCACGCCAGCACCTGAGTCGCGAATGGAAGTCCCTGCTTGAGTTGCAGTGACCTTGCTGAGATGGCTGTTGTAATGGCGGTGATGACGAGCACAGCCAACTGCACACGGAGCGTTCGCAAAGTGTGAAGAAGATGTAGTGAGTGCGCATCTGCGATCGCTTGTCCAAACGCGTCATCATTTGTCGCCTGTGGAGTGAATGCAATCGGAAAAAAAAGGTGCGGACGAGTAATGACGAGACAGCCTGCAGCGAGGAACAAGGTAGCGCTCAGCATCAGCAAGGGTATGCTCTCCTCCTTGTTGACGTCGCCAATCGTGAAGAGACCGGTCATGAGACATGAAAGACCCCACACGAGGACAAGGCCCTCGTTGTCCGACTTGAAGTCGGCCGACAGAGCAAAGGCAGGCCAGGCAAAGCCGATCAGCACAAAGCCGATGAACCAGGCGACTCGATAAAGATACCCAATTGCCATGAGCTCCATCATCCCGAGGCTCGATACCACCATGATCACTGCCTTGATTTTGGAGGTGCCTCCGTTGGACCGTGAGATGTGTTGATAGGCCGCAAATAGAATGGGCGTTTCATCAAGAATACGACCCCAGAATAAGAACGCCAGAGCGGCGTAGAGGTAGTATGATATAGGCATCTCCTGCGCAGCAAATAGTGCAAACATTGCCCCTGAAAGTGGCGCGACCGCAACCTTGACGAAAGTTGGCCGCTTCTTAACGCCGGACAAGGAGCTAGAGATCAGGCCGTCTATCAACTCGTCTGGAAGCATGTAGTTGCGAAGCAAAAAGGTGAATGCGTACACCATGGAGCCTACATAGCCCATCGCGACAATCGAGCACAGCAACAGCCAGTCATACGTCTGCAGATAACGGTCACCTTCGATGGAATCGTCGATGAGCGCATTGCTCTGGATAACGGCTTGCTCGAACTGACCCTCTTGAATGTGAGCCAGGATTTGGGATACCCTTTTCTCGCCTGGATGCGCTTCTCCGATCCCTTGCGAGAGAGGAACGAAAGGCTTATACCGCACCATCCTTCTACCTCGCGCGTTGTGTTTCACTCGATAGGTCTCGAGCACTTGTTGAGCATTTGCAAGAAGCGCACGTGCTTTGTGCTCTTCGGGCAGATTTGTCAAATTGAGACGGAGGCGACCTTGCGAGTTGGCCGGGACCGGCACACCAAGCAATGTGGACATGAGCGGTGTGATGTCGGCCTGGTCGACGTCAGAACGGACAATATCATTGAGATGCCAATCGGCAAAGTAAGAATCCTGCTTTGCTTCAGCAATTGCCAGCCTTTTCTGCTGTGACGTGGCGGGTCTAGGTTCGCGCACTCCCGCTCCCCACACCACGAGTGGTGCGCGCGTGTTGTCTGGGTCACCATCACCATGGTTTCCTTTAACGCTCATACCATGATCAGCTGTGAACACGTAGGCAGTTCGCTCGTCGTTGTCGAAAAACTCGTTAATAAGCCGCTCGACCTCACGTGTGATTGCATCGACCACGATCGTGTTGCCGACATATTCTGGAGAGTTGGGACGGTAGGTATGACCTGTGGTGTCGAGACCTAGCAGATGAAGAAAGAAGACAGTACCTGGCTCTCGTATCTTTGCGTTGAGCGGCGCATCGTTGTGTGCTCGTTTGAGAAGGTCTTTGAAGCGGTCCAGGACCCACAAGTCTAAGTGACTGGCATCCTTGGTAAAGTCTTCGTCTTGCTCGTCGTAGGTCCACATGTCGACCCGGTCAGCTGCCGCTCCAACGGCAAACATGGGCACGATGTCAGGGGAGCCAAAAGCAAAGGAGTGGCTGGACTGGTTGAGGAGCGAGTCAAAGGCAATGGGATTGAGCTTCCATCCTTTCGTCACGGCACTGACGTCTTCGTACATGCCTGCAATCATGGCAACATGACCTGGCCTGCTCTCGGTAGGCACACGAGTATGACTGAGGCCCCACACACCGCGGTTTCTGGAAACGCTGCGCAGGAATGGCGCTGCAAAGGCAGAATCTGGGGCTTGACCTGACAGCTCTTGGGCATCTGTTATCAACTTGTTCGATTCGAGGGCGAGCGGGTACGGGTACGGTTGGCGTAGGGGATCCTTGGCGAACGATGTCCACGAGCCCAAAACGCCATCTTGACTATAGGAGGCATCTCGCGGTATTGACCATGTTGGCAAGAGTGGAGGAGAGTGCTTCTTGAAGAGAGTATCGGCACGCAGTCCGTCGCCGACAATCAGTACGAGACGCTTCGCGGGCGCTTGGAGATGGTCCGTGCTGGTATTGGTCGAGTGTTGAACGGTTCCTTTGACGCTGAAGCGGGGTTCAGGATGAACAACGGGCGAGGTGAAGTAGATGTCAAAGATGGATGAAATGTAGACGATATGAAACAACAGATTGAGGAGCAAGAAGCGGACCGGAGAGGTCTTGGCAGCCTTCTTGGCTTTGGTGGCAACAGCCGGAGGCCCTGCGTCGTAGCCAGAAGAGCGAGGCGGATCCGAAGCTGCCGGCACTCTGCCCGGCATCTCTTGAGCCATATCCACAGCCGAGGTTTTCTCCGGTGCCAAATGAAGTGAAGCCTCGAATAGCTTCGTCACCCGATCGAGAATCTGAGGATGATGGTTGAAAAAGGAAAAGCTGGTCCGGCCAAGGAGAAAAAGGTCGGAATGCTGGACCCTTACGAAAACAGTCGTGAACACCGGACTTTCAAGTTTGGCGAGGGTCCAAAAATGACCGAGGCGGTTCTCTCAGATGGCACACGCGTGATCACAAAGTGTGGATCGTGAATCGTGAATCGTGAATCGTGAATCATGAACTTGTGAACCGTGGATCGTGAATCGAGCTGATGATGACATATGCTCGTCGCTTTGAACCTTTCCAGAATTGATTGCGCATAGTCGTGAGTCTAGAATACAAACATACTTGTGGGTCACAGAGGAATTTATACGGGAACAGTTCTTGGCTGTAGCTCGCCTCATTGCTGCTTTTCGCTGTCGGATCGGATCTCGATACCGGGAGGCTTGCCGATCAGCTGTCCGATTTGCGCATAGAGCAAGAACTGACCACTGACGAGGAAAGCGGTCATGAGCACCCTTGTGCCTAGACCTGCCCAAATACCGACAGGACCAGTCTCGCCTGCCAAGCGGATGAGCTTGGTCATGGCGCTGCCCTTTCCTCCTCCTCCCTTGTTGATCTTGCTCAGCAGGGTGTCGGCGGGATGAGATAGAACGGCGGCAGCGACACCGGCAACCATACCACAACCGAGCTGAACGGTAACCTCGCCAGCCTTGCCATACTTTGCGCGCTCTTCTTTCGAGACGGTGGAGTCAACGACGGTGTGGGCCCATTCGTTGGTGACGAATTGACCAATGGCGTAAGGCACCTGCTTGCACAGGATGGGTGCGTAGCCGGCGTAGAATCCAGCCAAACCCTCTTCGGCGCCCATACGAGTGATGGCTGAAACGAGACCCTTTGCGTAGCCTCGTTCGGAAACAAGACGGATTCGAGCAGCCTCGAGCGGGGTGAGCAAGGTGGTTGCAATCACCTCTGCAGCCGAGGCACCACCCAAGTAAATGACCTGACGGTACTGTTGAGCGGCTTCGTGGCTGCCAGCCCAGTCCACCCCCTTCTTCTTGAAAAACTCGTATCCAGCAAACTTGGCACCGCCTTGGATGAGGTAACCGACAGCAGTGGGGCCAAAGCCAGTAAGAAGCCCAGCTGGGCCTTCGGTAGAGACAATCTTGCGTCCCATGGAGAGCATGGTCTCCTTGGATCCCTTGGGTTCGAGCTGAATACGTGTCTTGACGACGT
Source organism: Mycosarcoma maydis (assembly GCF_000328475.2). NCBI lineage: Eukaryota > Fungi > Basidiomycota > Ustilaginomycetes > Ustilaginales > Mycosarcoma > Mycosarcoma maydis. The sequence continues at coordinate 1,293,399 of NC_026478.1, forward strand.
CGATTGGAGTCATGGCTCCGTGGGTAAGGGTAGCACAAAGCGCACCCGAGGCGAAGAAACGCGCATAGTCACCAAGGCCAAAGGCAGGAGTCAAGGCGCCGGGCGCCATCTTGTATCCTGCAGACGAGTTGGACGAAGAGGCGCCATCATTGATGCCCAGACGACTCTTGACTTGCTCTTCTGAGATGGGTGGCAGCGGCGAATCTCGCGATCCTGCAGTCGTAGTGGTAGCCATTGCGGGGAGGCAGAGGAGGAGGCACGGGTTGACGATGAATCTGAGATGCTCGAGGCTGGATTGAAGCGACCAAAGAGCAAGCGAAGAAGATAGGTCTCGAGACGAGCAGATGAGGGCTTACGGAGAGAGCAAAAGCGGCCAAGAAAGGGACGCTGTCAGCGTCGAATGCTGCCAGAAAGGAATGGATACAAAGAGAACGATAGTGGGATGGAATGAAAATGGGGATGATGTTGGTTCTCGTCTCAAGATATAAGGGATAAGCGCCTGTCGGTCAGTGACATGAAACCGAATTGATACAGGCCATGAGTCAAAATTAGCCGACATCACCAAGCATGACAGTTGTGAGTTGTGAGTTTGTGACGTTGCTAATCGCGAATCTCGACTCAGTGATAGCTGCGGTAACTAAACCGTGAACGCTCACGGCTGCTTTTCGCATTCGCATTCCGCGAGGCACAAGCCAATCGTGAAATTTCAACAGACACGCAGGCGTGGGGCAACGAACTAGTTGATCAAGAATCTTCACAATCACGAATTGCCGGAATCCTTTGTCCGAAAACGGCGGAAGGCGCTATCGGAGCGGGTTCCAAAGACATTCGTGATTCGAAACCATCGCCGCGTTTTAGATCGAGGAAGAATCAATCTCCCGTGAGAGCCTTTGGAAGTTTGACCCTCTGACTCTGTGTTCGTATGCCAGTACGACAATCACGAATGTAATGTACAGTACATGTTTTCACCACGGATGCAATATTGAAGATGTCCGAGTTGGGGTTGAGACAGGCGACTGTGCTCGTGGTGCAAAAGATTTATGGCTGTCATCAACGCTTTGAGTCAACTGCGAGCGGTTCTATTTTCCGAACGATGACGTTGTCGCACATGTCAGCCGTCTGCTGCCGCTCCTGCCGCTCCTGCAGCTTGCTGAACTTGCGAAAAACAACATATTCGTAATTGACTCGCCGCACAGACCAGAAGTCGGGATGACTTGTTGACAATCCCCGATAAGCATGATCGGCTGACCGATGCAACTAGAACCCACCCTACTTTTCATATGAAACGCAGGAATCAGAATATTCGTGATTCAGGCTGGAATCGTGAATCACAGACTGATATTTGAAAAGGAATCTACGCGACTGCCTCTTGAGCTGCACAGAGTCACGAGTAACAAGTCGTGAGTACAGCTCGCAAGTGTCAATCACGAATCACGAATCACGAATCACGAATCACCAATCACGAATCGGCTGTGCACCTCGTCTGTTCACTTTCGCGTTGCTGAACATATGAACAGTACAGTCGTGAGTACATACAGAAAGGAGCCATTTTCGGCTCTGCGATCTTCTTCTAACCAAGTCGATTCCTTCGAGCTAAACCTACCGACATCTTCGACTGTAGAGATCTCGACACTCTGTCTTCCACTTTGTTGGATCGATTTCTGTACAGTGCACTCAGTATTCGGTCGAGCGAGAGGCAACATGGCGCAAAAGATCGAATCGGCTGGGCCAAACTCGCCCCCTGCTCTACGCACCAGAAAGCCCGGCGAAGTTCGTTCCAGGACTGGATGCTTGACGTGCAAACAGCGCCGCAAAAAGTGTGACGAAGAGTTTCGCATACGCCAGAATGGAGCGACGTCATGCAATCGATGTGCTGATCGTGGCATCCACTGCGAGCAGGGCACCACCACCACGCCTCAAAGGCCCGCACAACAGCGGCCATCGCCGTATCCAACATCAGCAGCCGCTTCTTCGAGTTCAACAAAGCTTCCATCTCGCGCTGTCCGCGGCCCAAGTGCTATGCAATACGCTCAACACGCTGCTCCGTTGCTTAGCGCACCCACATCTGCTGCTCCACTCGGTATCACATCCACCTCATATACATCCACCTTGGATCCAACACAACTCTGGTCTGGCTATGCACACTTTCCTATGCAGTCTTTCTCACAACCGCAGCTTCAAAACGCGCCTGCTTTTGCGGGTCTTCAGAATCCAGCCGTTGCAAACCAGCTGGCCTGGATGAGTCAGAATGCCGCTTTGCCGAATCGATCCACAGTCCGTTACAATCGTCCGAATATTTGGCCCATGGCGTCTTCAAACGCTGCTGTTGACTCGGCCAACACTACCGCCATTCAGAATGCATCTGGCAGCCTTCCTGCCCAGAACAACGCTGTTGACATGAACGCGCTCTTCAATCTATTCAACAGCAATCCTGCTGGCGCGCCCGCAGCAGCCAACGCAAACCGATGGAATCAAGCTTATACCGAAAGCATGGACAACATCATGCTCGACGACTTTGTCAGCGAGCTCATGAGCCTAATTGACCCTCTTGTCGGAGGTGAAGGCGCCTCCACTGTTCCTCAGACCTCGAGCAACACCCCGACCACAGGCGCACAAAAAGCGTCGCCTTACGAAACTCCGTCTACATTCCGGGCTACCCAAGAACCGTCGAGCATATCTTGTTCCGCAACCGGCGCGCAAACAACTGCTGCAAACCCGGCAGCGTCATCGACCACGCCGCAGAAGAGAAGCGTCAACCTGCACGACAATCCGGTGCTTGCTGATAAGCAACTCAAAGCAGGCAGCGGCAAAGCACCTCTTCCAGGCCGAGCTTCGAATCGATATCGCAAGCTTCTCGATTCTGACGCCATCGAGTCGCTACTGAGCAAGTACAGTCCTATCTACGAGCGTTTCTGGCATGCAACGCTCATGCTTCTCTCCAACAAGAAACGCCAGGCAGCCGTCGACTATCTGATGAGCGTCGTTCGTTCCAACAAAGCTTGTCGAGCCTCAGTGGTAGTAGTCTGTCTCGCTTATCACGAGCTCGTCCAGCGTATTCGCAAAGGCGCACAGAAAAGTATCGCCGATGCCAAACAGCCACAGCGTGAGCAGGAGACAGTACCACCCAGCTGGACCACCGTTGCTATCGATGCTGTGCAGCACAGTACAAGTGCAGCGGCCAGACCGCAAGACGGAATGACGGATACAACCATAAAGTTGTTTGAGCGCGATTCGGAGGAGGAAGAGGAGGAAGGTGCTTCGATCCGCTCCGACATTGCCGAAGACTCTGACCGAGATACGCCACCCTCGAATCCTCGTGATGAACAAGAGAGACGCGAAGACGATTCGGAAGACGATTTACCAGAAGAGATCAGCGTCATCTCACGCCATCCTTCCGGCGCGGATCGTTCTTTCTCCTCGACAAAATCTCAGCACAGTTCAGACCGCTATGGATCCACCAGCTTTTCACGTAGGCCCACCGACACTGCTCGATCCCCTCGTCCGTCTACACGCCCTAGTTTGACAGGCAAGCTCTCTACGGTGGAGGACAACATTTCCGAGATGGATGATCCATCGCGAGATGCATTTAAAGGCCAAGTGGTAGAAGAACATACGGTTGAACTGTGGTTCGACATTGCGCGTGCTGAACTTTCGCGCAGTCAGGAAGAGCTTACGCTGGACCAAGAGCTATGTGCCATTATCAATCTGCGTTGGGCGTGTTTATGCTTTGCAGGGGCGGAGAGAGCGAGGCAACTGACGGAAGAGTTGGGAAAAGTGATGGAGAGAGAAGGCATCGATCTGGTCCAAGCGGGAGAGGAAGAGAAGAAGGGCAGTTTTGTCAGCGCGATGCTGTTGACAGCGGTATATACAGATGTGCTGGATACGGTATCGGATCGAGGTAAACGGACGCATGTGACACTTGGTGACGCGAACACTAGACCTGCTGCGACTAGCAAACGTCTTCGTGTCAGCAGTGGGAATGGTCAAGCCAATGCATCGGCGGGTAAAACGGAACCGTTCTTCGGAAGGATCTCGCTGATCACGCTCGAGATGTTGACGTGTTTCAAGCTGATCTCTGATCTTTCGGCTGATGTATGGGGACCAATTTCGAGCTCGGCCACACATCCGACGAGGCCATCCGAGTCGCAAGTTGCCGAACGGTCCAGGGAGATCGAACGCAAGGTGATGTCACTTCCGCCTTGGTCTGATCCCAACACGTCGTCTTCGTTGCGCGTGAGAGCGTTTGCGCTACAGGAGATCTGGCGACAAACAGCGAGACTGTATCTGCTGCAAGCGGTGCATCGTCGAGGACCGCTGTTTCCCGAACTGCAGAATATCCTCCACGAAATCATCCGACTAGCCAAAATGGTCAAAGTGCAGGGCTTTTCGGTTGTTGCGCCTGGCCTCACCGAGACAACGCAGAGTCAAAGTGGATCGATTGGCTCGACTCATCGCACAGCACCACCCAACTATGTTGGCGGTCTAGCCTCCACGGACGCAACCGACGATGTTCGGGATGCCAACCACGCAGACCCAGCCATGAATGCATCTTACGGATGGTCATCACCATCGACTCTTCCATCTGACTCCCCCTCGGCCTCGGATCCAGACCATCCAGGTGAAGCCAGCTACGGTACAGCGCCTTTGCAGATGTGGCTCGACGTCGCCAGCTGGGAAATGTGCACCGTCTGGTTCCTGTGCTGCACCGTCTCTCTGACACGCGCAGACAGGCAGTTCTGCATTCACCATCTAGAGTCGAGTGGACTGGAGAGGGCCAACAGGGACAATATTCAGGTCATCAGGGATTATTGGGCCAAACAGGATGGAACGGGTTATACTTTGGATTGGTTCGATTTCATCAAGTCGACCGGTCGCAGTGTCGTGTTCGCATTTTAAGAGAGGCTCGAATCGACAGATTGTCTCGTCACTCACGACTAACTCCCATCCATCTTCTGCAGTGTGTGACATGAGTTGGCGTGTACACTTGCTTGAGACGATAGACACCTGATCTGAGGTCCAGATTACGCAGCCAACACCCAGGGCATGTCAAGCAGCGCCAATTCGACGTGTGCGTCCTTTCTTTTCGCACCTGACTGATCCGAGACCTTGCCGTTCACCTTGTCGAGCAATACGCGCATTTTAGGCCCTTGCTTCTCTACCTCGTAATACACGCGCGCATACGTATCATATAGGTCCTGAGTAAGTTGGGCGTACGCCAACAATTCCGAGGTTTCTTGCTCTGCCAGTGAATCCGGTGCTGTGTCGAGTAGCTGCACCGCGTGCGACAGGTACGTAAGGTGAAGGTGGAACAGGGAGCGTTGATCTTTGTCCCTGCGCGAGATGGTGGTCTGGATGGCATCGTGGATGAGCGCGAGCGCCGACGCAGGCTGCGTGGTAGACAACGATTTGATCGCGACGAGCAGTCTAATGACCGTGTCCAGACTGCACGTCTCGTTTTGCAGCACAGTCTCGAGCTCGGATTCGGCTGCGTCCAGCAAGTCGGCGTCTTGGCTAGCTAGCGCAAGCACGGCAAGCGCCAGAATCGATGCGACGTGAACCGAAGTGCCTTGCTCAGATTGGATATTGTTAAACAGCTGCGTTTTAACTTCTTCAATGGCCGAGCTACCTTTGCAGGCCCACAGGAGCTTTGCATACTGTAACGTTAGGTCGAAAGAGGTCGTGCCTGAGCTGCTCGTTTGCGCAGTGGTAATTGCTTGGCGCATGCCAATGAGAGCATCTTCGTGTTGGCCAGAGAAGTGACGTGATAGTCCAAGGCCCAGCTGAGCTTGGATCTTGGCGTCCAGAATGAGTTGCCTGTCAATCTTTTCGTCAGCTACATCATCGTTCTCGGATTGCTCTTCGTCGTCTTCGCCATCCAGAAGGCCGACAGCTGCTTCGAAGGCGCTTGCTGCGCCTTGATAGTCTCCTGCTGCTAAACGAATCCGACCGCGATTCGATTCGGCAATTGCGTACTGGTGTGCCACTTCGATCATCTCTGTTGCCTCGTATCTCTCTTCCAGCAACAAAGCTGCTTTTGAGATTCGGTCGATAGCCAAATCCATCTGTCCAAGCCTCTCTGACAAGAGAGCAGATAGATGCAAAGCGTCGATGTCGGTAGGTGAGATCGAAAGGTAAGCGGACATGGCGAACGATGCACTTGACAGCGTCGCTTCTGTAATGCGCGAGTCGGCTGCATTTGTAGCGGCGTGTCGTCGGAAAGCGTCAAACACGGCTTTACCGAGACAGTAGTCGGCTTCCTGCACGCTGCCCTCGGTCAGTGAGACGGCATGTTCAAACAAAACGCGTGAGGCACGGTGATCGCCAAAATGCTGCGCAATCAGCCCTTGCCCCACCCAAGCAGCACCGTAGTCGGGATCAACGGTCTGCGCCTTGATCAAGCTCTCGTTGGCCAGCTCGACGTCTCCGTGGTGGAGATACAGCAAACCGAGGTTGGTCCAGCCGACGGCACTCTTGGGTGCATTTTCGATGGCCCGAATGAAGCAGTGTTGGGCGAGCTTGACCGACGAGTGGAAAGTAAGGTTGCCAAGAAGCAGCCAGTACGCCTCCTGTCCAGGTTCGTGTCGGAGCGCTTGCTTGACCGATCCAATCGCTTGCAGTCGAGCCTGCGTGCTTTGCATTTCCGCGAAATCGACAACAGATAACGATGCGGGTGGCGATAGGAAAGGCTGCGACGAGGGTAAGAGCATGTCTCGCGAGGCACAGTAGAGCGACGTAGCGAGGTCGGCCCAGGCACTGCCTGCAACCTTTTCGTCAGAAGCATTGAGCACGACTCGCAGTTTGTATAGATAAACGCTGATCTGGAGCAATCGGAACGAAGAAAGCTTTGCGGCCCCGTCTGACACAGTCAACTTTTCGTAAGTGACAACGCTGATCGAAGGGAGCTTTGCGTCGGTCTCGAGCTCCCTTGCCAGTCGAAGAATCGGGCCTAGCTCTCCGCCACCATCGGCTGTCAGCAAAGAGGCAGCTTGACGCAGCCGGCCAAACCTGCTGAGGTGGAAAACAGCATCGGCAACAATCTTCCATGCTGAGCGTAAGTGCTTGTCGTGGTGGAGAAGAGTATGCGCTGCTTCTCGTATAGCTCTGTTTGCCGAACTCTCGGCTCGCTCAATGTAACATGTTGCCTTTTCCTGCCGAGACGACAGCAAGTAAGCGTTGCTAAGCGCAACCCTGACACCAAGTTCGTCGGGATGCTTGGCCAGAATGTCGGTAAAGGTCTCGACAGCTGTGGAGAAGTTTCCGAGCTCGAGGTGCACATCGCCAATGCTGTATCGAGCTTGCCAGCCGTCATCTTCAGGATCGCCATTGGCCTCGACTAGCTCGAGGCATTTGGCGAAACACTTGAGTGCTGCGATGTGCCTTCCCGCCAGCGCATACGCTTGACCGAGTCTCTGCCACGAGACCTGGTCATCCGGGTCTGCCCGCAAAGCGATCTGAAATGCGAGGATAGCGTCTTCGAAATGCTTCTTCGCGATCTCGACATTACCGATGGCTTTCCATGCCCACGCATTGCGGGAAAGGTGTCGCCTCGAAGCGTGCAGAGCTGCTGATGTGTGATCTCCAATCACAACAGCGCCACCTTCGCCCTCAATGGTTCTACGCGCGACAACCTCTACTAGGTCCCACTCTTGCTCCTCGGCGAACCCGACTGCAAGTCTTCTAGCAGCTTCGTCTTCGCGGGAATCGAGCTCGAAAGCTTTCTGGAAACACTTGCTTGAACGTTCCAAATCTGGCGGTTCCAACACGTCTTGGTAATAGAAGCCGAGAGATGTGTAGGCGGGAGCAAATGCAGGGTTGCGTTTGAGAGCTGTGATGAAAGCGGTGAATGCATGTGCGGGATTGGTGCGATACTCGTCACCCATGAGCCAAAGGCACCGTCCAAGGCGCCACCAAAGCTTGGCTCGCAGACCGGCAGATGCACCTTGGTATGCGACTGGATCCACTTTCTCCAGAATCGTCTCCAATTCCTGCTTTGCTTTCTCCAAATTGCCGATGTTGACATCACACCATGCGACTTCAATCCAAGCTTCCTGGTCGGGATGGTGGCTGAGCGAGAGGAGCCGCTCGATGCGATACCTGTAGTCACCGGAATCTTGCGCAGCGACGAGAGTGCGCACATTTTCAAATATCGTACGGGCAGATTCCCACCGATCTGAGCGCTGTTCGATGTAGGCCTTAGCCAATAGGGTATCGATGTCGGAAGAAATCACCTGTAGCGTGCTCTCAGCCAGTCGAGAGGCACGAGCATGATGCTGAGGCGGATGTAGGTGGGTGAGAGCTGACAAGAGTGTCTTAGAGATACCGATGCGACACTGCTCGAGATCGACAGCACTTTCGGCCTCGATGCGACTGACAACGTGTAGTGCAGAGCTTGCCACCTCAGAAGCGGATTGAAAGTCGTGATCAAGAAGATAGAAGGTGGCAGCAATGCGATGGGCAAGAATCGAGTCAGGGCATTCCTCGAGACCATCGATGGCAAGGTTGAGCAAGTCGTCCAGGTTTTGAGGGAGTGGGATTTCTGTATCGGCGCGTTCCTCCTCTTCCTTGATTTCGTGAAGGAACTGTTCGTCCTTGATCAGCAGCAAATAGGCTCGATATGCTTTGGTGCGACCCGATCGTGGGAAGAGTGTGACAAACTTGCGAATCAGTTCGAGTCTCAGATCTGCAAGCGAGAAAAGCGGACGCCACTCGAGATCGATGCTCCACGCCAATTCGTCAGGTCGACCAATAATGACCATGCCGGATGCGAGCTTCAGGACTTCGTCTCGCAAAGCGCGCTTCGACTCGTCCTGCTGTTGCTCGGCCTGCTGCTGCTTCTCTTGCTGCTGCCGGTCCACCGCTGCTGTACCTGTAGGCGCGTTGCCGCTTGTCAGTTGCTTTGGTGGGAACGAGGTGAGAAGAGCATAACGATGTCGTAGCAATTTAGCTTCCACCTCGATTCGAAGCTCGTCTTCTGCCTTGGGATGTGCTAAGATCTGCTCGTAGAAGTATGGAAGCCGTGAAACCGAGTAAGCCTCTAGACGGACCTCTTTGATGAGCGCCTCCTTGCCCTTGTTAGCACCATCGAGACGCATCCTTCGCTTATCTACCTCCTTCTGTATGGTATCAGCCTCCCACTTTTCGGACAAGTGGATTATTTCGAGCAGTGTGTCCAGACTCGTGACATAAATGGCCATCTGTGTGTCGAAGGTGGTTGTCTTTTCCGGCTGGGTCTGGTCTGGTGGGTCTAGCGTTGAAATACAGGGGTAGTACTTGGAGTCGGGAAGCAGCAGTTCCAAAGTATCGATCACACGCTTGCGCCCGCCTTCTTCTCGTTCCAGCGCAAGCAGACGCTGTAGGGTTTCCGCACACTTTGTTGCATCTCCTGCGTCGTTGTAAAGATCCATGAGCTTGTAAAGCACATCTCGCAACTTGTCCCAGCTCTTGCGTTGATCGTAAAATTTCTGTAACCCTTGCCATGCTAGCAACTGTGTTGGTTGATCGCGTGTTGCTGAGATGTAGGCTGCTTCTGACTCGTCAAACTTTTCCTGGTTCAGCAAGGCGAGACCGAGAAAGACATTGGCGTTGTAGTTACACCTTTCTTGCTCTAGTACGCTCGTTGCAGCTTCGGCAGCTGCCTGCCACTCCTTTTTGGCCAACGCATCGCGAGACTGCTTAAGCTTCTGCTTTACGTATGCGGAAGACATGCCGAAGGTGGGATATCAGAGAAACACTGACTGTGTCTTGTTGTTTGATTGCCCCTGAATCTAGTGCTCTCTCGGTCACAAGGAAGTTGGTGGTGGCAGCGATGCAAGTCAGCCGAGTGTACGAAGCAGAAGACAGGGTATAAAGTGTGATGGTTCAGAGTGCGGGCAGATGTGAGCAATTTACGATTCATGATTCGTGATTGTGATTTCTTCTTGAACCAGACTCACGACTCACGCGACTCGTGACTCTGACTGATCCGCGCGCTTCCTCCACTTTTTCTGATTTGTCACACGTTGCCGCCAACATACTCACAACTCACACTGTACCGCATACTGCGGTGCTGTCTGGAGTCCTGCGCTCTTCTTGGTTTGTCCCTTCACCTTCTTGCGCAGGAAACCATCCACAACCCGCTTTCAAAGCTGTGGCCTGTTCGGTCTTCCTGTTGGCCGACTAACGACGGTGATTCATGATTCTGATGTATACAAGCGCATGACAGCAAGCATGCTGAACTAGACGTTGTACGAGGGGTCATCACGTGACTAGTGCAGCTGCAGGCTCAATGCACACTCGTGACAAAAGATTTCATGGCTATCTTAATTTCCAGATTTCCTCCACGATAAGCAGGCTTTGTATCCTTGATCGTCACCGACTCCATCCATCGACAGGCTCTGTTCGACGTTACCTTGCCGCGCAGAATGGCATCACGTAATCCATCAAAGAAGCCGGTGCAGAATGAGGTGGACAAGTATCCGCGTATTTGTCCCGGAGGTGGGTTGCTCATTGCATGGCAACTCAAGGGCAAGAAGGTGCTCATCGTTGGTGGCGGGCCTGTAGCGGCGGGTCGACTGGTCAACGTGCTCGATGCGGACGCTATTCTGGACGTCATGTGTCCCTCTTCCGGTCTATGCGACGAAATGCGTTTTCGCATCTACACCGAAAAGGTGGTCGCTAACTACATCGATGCCATGTACGACGAATCCTCTCCTGAAACGCTCGATCAATACGATATGGTGCTCACTGCTATCGACGACATCGAACTGTCCAAGAAAATTTGCTACCAGTGTCGTGCTCGACGCATCCCTGTCAACGTAGCCGATGTCCCTCCAGAGTGCGATTTCTACTTTGGTTCTCTCATTCGCAACGGTCCTCTCCAGGTCATGGTATCCACCGGTGGGCAAGGCCCCAAAATTGCCTCACAAACACGCCAAAAGATTCAAGCTGCTATCCCCAAGAATGTCGGTCAGGCCATCATGAATGTTGGAAAGCTACGAGCCATGTTGCGAAAGCGCGCTCCCAGCGCCGACATTGGCGCAAGAAGGATGAGATGGATGATCGAGGTGTGCGAGAAATGGAATTTGGACGAGATCTGCACCATGACAGAGTCAGATATGCTCAAAATCCTCGACGGCTGGGAGTCTGGTTATGTTCCAAGCTATAAGCAGGTAAAGGGTGGATGGCCGTTTCTGCCATCGGATGTCAGGATAAAGAAGGCTCTGTTTGGTACGTGTCCCGTGGTCGGCTACCCGAGTCCTTATCTGACTGGATTGGCGGGTTTGCTATTGGGTGCGGGGGTGACAAGTGCCGTTTTCTTGTCGAAAGGACTCCAGCGTTCTTCATAGCCACAGTAGTTAGTCGTAAGTGTAGTGTAGGTTTCGTTGTCACCCGCCACGTGCTTCTGTGTGCATGTTAAAACTCACACCTTACTGGCTCGACACGTGCACGTAGGTGACCAAAGAACGTGAACTGATTCGTGATTTCCGAGTCAAGACCAAAAAAAGCAAACAGCAGACACCAAAGTATATCTTTGACTCATGCAGAGTCTCTACTCGTCCTCGTCCTCGTCCTCGTCCTCGTCCTCTTCCTCTTCCTCTTCGGCCCCCTCTTTTCCGTCTTCATCCTCGCTTTCATCGTGGTGCTTTCGGCTCTTCTTGCTCGAAGCAGCTTCTGAGGATCGGGCCGAAGCAGTCCCCTTTGAGGTCGACTTGCGGCTCGTCTTGGTGGCAGACTTGATCGAAGAATGCGAATATGCTTCGATGATGTCGTCCAGGTCCACCCGGATTGTAGCAAAGAAACTCTTCAACCCGTCAAATGCAGACGTAGAATCCAGATCGAGGCCATCGAGACCAGCTTGGACCTGGGCAGAGTATGCCTTAGCAAAAGTGGTCTCGAATCTTGCGAGCGCATTCTTTGTCACTGTATCTGTGATCTCGTTGAGCTCGTGCAAACCTGTGAGCACGATCAGCATTTCTTGCACCTTGACATCGTCGAGTTCTTGCGGAAGGAACAGCTTTCCAAGCAACTGACACATAACTTTGCGATCTTTGCAATCCTTGGTGTCCTCGATCGTGTACATGGCTTTGATCAGCTCGATGGCCACGTCAATGTGGACAGTCTCGTCGCGCACTTGACCAGCTCGCGTCATGACCTTGTCTGGATCCGTCCAATCCAGAAGCTGTAATCCCACTTGGGTGGGCGTAACCATCTCTTGATCCTCGTCCTTCTCTTCGTAGACCTCGGTCAGAACCTGCAGTATGGAGACAAAGACTCGCTGCAAACAACGCTGATTTCGACTCGAAGAGCCACAGTAGACGGGCAGGAAGTACGAGAGGCACTGTCGGAGCTCTTGATTGTCGACGGTCTCGGGGGACATGTAGATGAGCACCAGACTCTTGAGCGCTTCGTCGTCGTCGACCATGCCCGTCAGCATGAGCTTGGCCATGCCCTCGCAAGCCGCGCTCTGAACTGCAGCATCTTCGTCCTCGAGCAAGCTGAGCAGGTACGAGATGATCTGGAGCTTGGCCATCTCCTCTCCGGCTGGATTGCGCGAGCAGAGGTACGGAATCGTGTGGTTGATGAGCAAGTCGAATACGGCCTGCACCGCGCGCATCTTGATCTGTCCATCGGCACGTTGGACTTGATCAATGAACAGCGGAAACGAGTCGAGGGCCAGCTTGCGGTCGAGCAGGCAGCATAGGGCGAGACATACCAGTCCCAGCTCGCGAACCGGTGCATCCTTGGAGCGTACAGCAGGAGCGATGAGCTGTGGAATGAGACCGTGGAAGGCTGTGTTCTCATGCAAAGCTCCTACGACTCGCTCTAGCATGGCTCGAACAATGGTGAGGCAGCGGTGCTCAGTGACCAGCGCATCTTGGGATGGCGACGAGCTCTCCTTAGGCTTGAGCGACTTGCGTGGCTTCTTGCGAGCAAGCGGCGTACCATCGACGCTCATAGTGTCGTCCACCTCGCTCTCGTCATAATCGAGCGCCTCGACGTCGTCTTCGACGCCAAGATCCAGCACAATTTCAACAATGATGCGCATAAAGTCTTTTTGTGTGGTGAGCTTGAGCAGCACATCCAGGCAGCCAGGCACCAGGTCTTCGGGCAGCCCGACGTCGGAGATCATTTCGCGGACCAGACCAAACATCTTGTTGCGACCGGCTTCGTCACCGTAGTCCGAGGCAAGACCGATACCGAGCAGTTGAGAGACGACAAAGGTCTTGTTGCGAATGGTGAAGAGAGCGATCTCGGCCTCATCTTCGGAAACCAATGTACTGTTAGCTATCACATTGTATTGCTGGATAAGTTGTACCAGCTCACCGTACTCTTTCTGAATGCGGAAAGCCAGAGCGGTGACAACCGGCAGGCATTCTTCGAGTCTACGGTCGTTCTTGGTGCGTTTAAAGTAGTCAACAAAGACGCGTGCCAGGAACGCGGTCGAGGGCGACAGATTGGCCCAGAATTCGTCGGAATCGAACGAGACCTGAGCGACGAGAGCCGGACGGCTCTCCAAGATGCTGAGAAGTGCTGCTTCGATGTGCTTGGAAGCGACCACGTCGAATTGGTTGAGGAATACAACAAGGTCGCCTCCGCAGGCGTCAAACCAGGAGATGACGAGCTTCTGGGCGGCACGCTTGACGCTGGGTTCTCGCTCTCCCATACCAATACGAACAACTTCGCCGGCCGAGTCAATGTCGAGGCCGAGACGAGACGGCCCGGCCTGAGAAGAGGCTGCAGCCTCGAGCGTCTTGCTTTGCGCCTTGAGGAGCATGGACAGACTACCAAGATAGACGCAACGGCGATTGATGGGATCAATGTCTCGTAGACGCTCGAGAAGGAGCGAAGAAGTCTCCTTGTTAGGATTCAGGTTGAAAAGAGCAGCTCGTCGCACTTCGGCGCTGGGGTCGAATCGCAGCGTCTCGATGAGGGCGTTTTTGATCTCCTCGGAGTCTTCGTCTCCATCATCGTCAGCGGTCTGAAGCTTAGTCAAGGCAATGACGGCTTGAACACGTACTGCGGACTCCTTGTCTCTCGCACGGTTGAGGAGGAACGACTTGAGCGTTTGGAAGAGCTTCTCGTCGAGTGCTTCAAGGCCGTTGATGAGGAGAGCGATGCAGCCGCAGCAGCGAAGACGCACGTTCTTGTTCTTGGACACAGACCCTTTGAGAAGGTGCTTGAGCAGGAGCGAGGTGAAACGAGTAGCTGTGGTATCTTCCTCTTCCTCATCGTCATCCTGATCTTCGAGCTCTCCTGCTGCTTGGCCGGATGCGGCCTTGTCAGCACGAGCTTGAAGGCGGAACTGTTCCTGCGCATACGTGACGTAGCCAGCGACGAACTTGCATACGCGGTCTGCGTTGGGCACGCCCTTTTTGACAGGCAGAACACGGTCGAGACAGCCGACAAAGATTTCGTTGAACACCTTTTCACCGATGGGTCGTACGCGACCATCCGATGCAGGTTCGACGATCGATGAGACTTTGAGGTGGATGCGATGAAGAGACACGATGTTCTTTCGGTGGTTGGCAAGGCTATGCTGAGCCTGTTGGAAGTGGGGTGGAATCGAGGCGTGCAGTGCGATAAGCGTAGGGTCGGTGATCTCTCGACGGGGCTTTTGGACTTCCTCACGAGAAGCACGACTGGCGGCTAATGACCTCGACGCAACGGCGACAGGCATATTGGGAAGGTAACGTTGCAGCGAGCAGCGGAGGTGATGGTGGTAGAGCCGCAAACGACCAAAGGCACGAGACAGCGCTGAAAGCCTTTGGCTGGATTGTTTCGTTCACCTTGTGATTGAGCAACACACGTGATTTCTCTTGTGCTTTGGGCTCGTTCTGCGACGCGTCTTTGACGACAGCCATCTGCTGCGCTCAGCATTGAGTCTAGCGTGAATCATTTATATGAATCCTATGAAATATGGATTTCTTTCTGTAGGCGTATTTTGAAACAACACAGCGCCCGCTGAAGCTCCTCTGGCTGATGCGTGTTTCGTTTAGTTGTGAGTGTTGCTCTGAATTCTTTTGTAAGATACGTTATCCCGAAATCCAACTTCACACTCGTGACTTCACGATCCTGTCCAGAGCGTGTCGAGAATTGTTGGGTCACGTGCCTCCACTTTTGCAGGAGTTCCTCTTGCTCTTGAGATTAAATTGGAAATTTTTGGTTTCCGCGCTGAAAAGCTCATGCACCTCGTCGTTCCAATTCCTTCCTGTATAGCGCTCACTACCACCTGATCGGCATCAGAAGCACCAGCAAGGGCAACAGTGGAGTGATCCGAGATGGCGCCCCAGGTACTGTCACGGTCGCAAGGCGACTTCTTTCTTCGAGGGCTCACATCGGATCCACCACAGCGTTCTGACGGGCGAGATCTTCTCGCCTTTCGTTCTCTCGATGTCGAGACAGGCGTGGCTGCGCAAGCAAACGGCTCTTCTCGCATAACCCTTGGAGGTACAGAGATCTTGTGCGGCATCAAAGCGGAAGTGCGCAGCTTTGGAGATGATAGTGATGATGAAGACGAGGAAGCCGAGTTCCGAACCCAGGACGAGCTCGAGCTGGCGAGCGAAAGCAGAAAGATGGGCAGAATCAAGTGCTCTGTCGACTATTCGCAATCATTGATACATTCCTTTGACAGCAAAAGTCTTGATTCACTATCGATATCACTCTCATCTATGGTGAATTCGACCTTTTCCCCGCGGTCGTGCCCGCTTCCCCTGCAGCAGCTGCTCATCATTGCCAACGCCAAGCACTGGACAATATACATTGATCTCTTGGTCAACTCGCTCTCAGGCGGCAACCTCTTTGATGCTGCTTTTGCAGCCATATTTTCCGCCTTCTACGATACACGTGTACCTGTGACGCGTGGTGTAGCGTTCGAGGCGCCTACTACACTGGATGCGTCGGGCAAGACGGTGCAAGGCGCTTTCGCCAATGCACAGGGTGATCTCGATCAGATGGGCATCAAAGGTCTGCTCAAGAAGAAGCCCAAATCGAATGCAGCGGGCCCATCGCGCAACGGAGCTGGGCCAAGTTCAAAAGTGGTCGATTTCGAGCTCGAGCATAGCGGAGAGGATGGGACAACATTGGAAGGACGCCAGGACTTGCCGCTCTGCATCACAGTCAACGTTCTACCCAACAGCTACTTGCTAGATGCCACTGTGGACGAGGAAGCGTGTATCGGTTCTCGCGTCCAGGTGCTAGCGACACGTAGCTCCAAAGTACTTTGCGTGCGCTCCGAAGGAACGGAAGAGATCCCTTTCAAGCGCGTCAGCGAGGCGATTCACATCGGTACTGTTCAAGCTGCGCGTCTAGCCGATGCATTGCTACAAGAACTTACAAATACGGCTGCTCCCAATGACGTTGAGGACCAGGACGATTTGGTACACGCCTCATCTCAGGGCTCGATGGACGTTGATGCTTGAATGACTTTGGCTGCAACACTTTGTTGCATGCAGTCTGTCCGAGCATACCATGTACTTCTAGTCCTGAGACTCATTTCGCTTATCTGCAGTGACGACTGCGCTCAATCCTCCTTGACCTTGCGACTTTGCATACGGCAGCAACTGTCCCCACCTGCGAACTTCTAACGCACTGCTGTTGAAACACTTTATTGCACCTTTGAAACCAGGCTGAAGACATCCACGATTGTGACATTGGTAGCCAGATACCCAGATACAAAGCGGCTGTGATGCTTTCTAACGTACGATAAGCCAGACAAAGGTTCGGCTTTGCCCCGCAGTCAACCACGAATAGTTTCGAGGTGGGTAATAAAGTGCGGTCAGCTACTTTGCAGATGCGCTTTGAAGATGCCAAGGCTTCTTTCTAGGTTAGAGCGAGTGCCAACCTCGGCGGCTTGCAGGTGGAAGGTCAATGCAAGCATTTAATCTTATCGACCAGTGTAAGTACGGGCTCCTGCAATGAGGCTACGAGACGGACATAGCCGGGTCACAGAGAACGTGCTCTTGATGGATGCGATAACGTGTCAACCCAATCGTGAATCGATCCTCAATCAGAAAAGAAAAGTCAGAGCTGTGCAAATTTGACTCACACTCGTGACTAGCTTCACCCGAGAACAAGCGCAGCGATGTGAATCGTGAATCACCAACGCAGCTGCTGCTGTGACTAAGTTGATTAACGAGGCTGGCGCACGTCTTGAGAGCCCATGAAAGGAAGCATCGTGGGTGATTCAAGTGAAATAACGGGGCAGTTGTCAGTCTTTAGTCATGAATCCGTAGGTGGTGAGTGCTTCTTGCGCTTTGCACTTTTCACAAAGTCACAACTCGCTGTTCCGTGCACGGTGCAAAGTCACGAGTTCTCAGCGGCAGTGCATCTTTTCTCTGAGAATCCTGAATCATGTTGTCGGCTGACCCTGGTCGGTCCAAACCACGAGACGAGACACGAATTGTGAATTGGCTCTTGCTGAATCTATTTCGACTGCTCAGTCGAATTGTCACGCGTCAGTTACGCATCTCCCTTTCCACCACCATCAGGTTGGTGCAGACCACCGACGAATACCATCATGGCTTCCTTCTTCCAAAAGGCCAGAGAAAGAGCCGAAGCCGCTGCTCAGCAGCTGCAGGCGCACCATGCCGCTTCCTCGGCTACCAAGATCAACGACACCTCAGCATCAGCTAACGTCACCGCCTCCGGTGCCGGCTCAGCGTCCAGCTTCACCTATACAGGCTCCGTGCCTCACCTCTTCCGACAGGGCCTCGCTTCGGTCGACCCTCGCTACGAGTCGACGCGCCAGTTTCATCTGCTCAGCCAGGCTTTCAAAAGCTTCAACATCGACCACGAAGCCGCCGGTCGCGAAGCTAGGGGTCTTGCCAAAGCCACTTTCGTCTGGGGCCAGCACCACCTTCCCGAGAAGCGCGACGACAGTGTAGGAGACGAGATGCTCGCCGATGTTACCGACCGCCTGGCCTACGTCTGGCACGAACTCGGTCAGCTCGAAACCGCGCACAGCCAACGGTCTGAACAGGCCCGCGGCCGTCTCAAGAGTTTTGAGAAGGCCGAGATGGAACTCGGACAGAGAAGAGCCCATCGCAGCAAGCTCAGAAAGGAACTCCACGCTCTCGTTCCCGAGCGCGCCATTGCAGCTGGCAGCTCTCGTGTTCAAGATCTCGAGACACGTCTTGAGCAACTCATCAACGACGACCAGGCCGACGAAGAGTACCTGAGCCGCACCAAGCGCCAGAGCGTCAAGGAGGGGTATGCTGCCATGTTTGACAGTCTGATCGAACTCGGCGAGAAGATGGCCCTCGTCGCACGCTACGGCAAGCTACTCACCACCTTGATGCCCATCGAAAAGTCGCCGTTCCCTGGTACGGTCAAGCAACGCGGAGACAATATACCTTTGTGGGAGGGCGCATCTAAAACCGCTGATGTACGTGCAGCTCTCGCATCTGCTCTGTCGTCCTTCCGACCCGACCTCTCCTTGCCCATCCTGCCAGCGGACTCGGCTCTCGCGGCCACCAGCAGCCTGGGTCGCACAGACACAGTGTCATATGCAGTTTCTCACCAGTCAGAGCTCCAAGCAGATTATACCGCACCAGTAGTTTCACCCGCGGCAGCTCCACTCGCCCAGCTTTCTTCACCTCGTAGTCCTGGTCTTTCTCCCGATCGAAGCGACATGGTCCAGCTGGCCAACCCGACCTCACAGCATAGCGGTAGTGGATCAGCTCAGAAGCTCAATCTCAGTCCGTCAGCTCTGCCTGTTCCGTTGCTTCCGCCTCGTCCGCAGAGAAGCCCCTCCGCAACCACAGTAGACACATTGCGCTCACCCGCTGCCGATCCATTCGCTGACTCGGCTGCAGCCGCTGCCCCTAGTTCCAGCATTTCCGCAGCGCAAACCGAGGAAGCTCTCCCGCCCCCTGGCCCACCTGGTCCAACTGTTGCCGAGACAGGTGTGGTGCCCTCGGGACCCGGCGGACCCAAGTCAGGTACACTCCAACCACGTCGGTCCTCAGCGAGCCAGCGATCAGTGTCTATTTCGGCTGGTGCTGTCGCCTATCTAGGCCCGACTGGCACCTACAGCCACCAAGCGGCTCTCAAGGTTTTCGGCGCGACGGGCACCAACCTCATCCCTATGCAAAGTATCACCGGTGCCATCGACTTTGTTCGCCGCGGCACACCTGGTAACGCAAAGATCGCTATCGTTCCAATCGAGAACAGCACATTTGGGCCGGTTCGTGACACGCTTGACAACCTGCTCGGCATCAGCAACGGCGACCGTCATGCGTTCAAGCCTGCAGATGGAGCTCAACTGCATGTGGTAGGTGAAGCGTGCCTCTCTGTCGATCATGCCCTTTTGTGTGGACCCAAGACCTACCACCATCTCCTTCAGCTACAAGGCGACACCGATCCGAACGCGCCCATTCGCGACGACACACTGTCCAACATCACCAACGTCATCTCACACGAGCAAGCGCTGGGACAGTGCTCGCACTACCTTACTCGTTACATGCCGCAGGCCAAGAAGCGGGCAGTCGAGTCCACCGCTGCAGCTGCCATCACGGCTTTGGAGTTCGAGGCGGGCACTGCACCCGGAAGAACATCCACGTCCATCGACCACGCACACGAATCGCTGGGTTTCTCATCAAACTCTTTGGTTGCTGCTGTAGGAGCTGAAGTAGCCGTCACCGCTGTCGGCGTCCGCGTGCTCCGCTCTCGTATTCAGGACGTTAAGGACAATCGCACACGCTTCTTGATATTGGCAAGCGAGCCACTCGAAGCGCTGCTGAGCATCAACGCCCTGCCGTTGACCATCTCGCGTCTATACAGCGCGTCAAGCGCAGCCAGAAAGACAGGCCGATCGCTGCTGAGTGTCAGTGATACACTTGTCTCAGATCTGGCCGCAGAGGCTGACAACTATAGCAGCAGCGATAGCAGTGTACTTGACAGACTTGTGGCGCAGCTTGCCAAGTTGAACGATGTCTCTGTCCGCAAGCTAGATCGTCGAACAGCTTCAACGTCAGAAGCATTTGCCGCAAGTGGTAGCAGCGTGTGGCGTAGCAGCTATCTAGTGGAGCTGCAGTACGCTGGTGCTTCTGCCGCCGTTGCTGAAGACAAGATTCGCCGATTGGTTGCTGAGCTTTCGATCGGGAGCTCCGCGACGAGATTACTCGGAGACACTGCTCCTGTCAAGCATCTCGGTAGCTGGCTCGTTGATGCAACAATGCTGCGCGGCGAGTCCACAGACAATGCTGGCGGCCAAGCAGCACAGTCAGTGTTGACTGCAGGCCCGTCTGGCTCGCATCTCTCCCAAAGCACGTTACCTGGGTCTTTGCAACTGACCGAGAGGGAGCGAAAGGAGACGGAAGCTCGTCAGGAAGCGGCAGAAGTGCAACGACATGCAGCCCAGGCGCGGCTAAGCCGTCAGCAGCAACAAGCGGATCTGTACCGAGTTGAGGCGCAGCCGTCTGGCTCTTCGACCAGTGGTTCTCGCCTGACGTTGCCGCTAGCTGGACTGCAGGAGAGTGAAGCTGAGCCACGTTTGGACGAGGAAGAAGGACTGCCCGCGTATCAGCCACTCGACCCTGGATCGCGAAGCCGATGATCATGCGCTGTGTTGTGCTCTAACATGATGCCGACTCAGATTGTAATTTGCACCACTCGTGACTCATGACTCTCTGCTTGATTGGCCCCTACGTAGGTCAAGCAAGGCGATAACGTGAAGCATCTTGTCGTCGGCGGACCGATGTGAACGCCGCCTCTGGCTGAGCAGGCGCTGTCGATGGCAGTGCATCGTGAACAGGGGCCTGAGACAGCAGCGTGCATTTGACAGGCACCATGCGGCAGAAAGCACGCCAAGAGAATAGGGGCTTCTCGTGTCTGATGAAATCGTGAATCGTGAATCACGAATCATGAATCACGAATCACCGAACCTGAACTTTTTCTGGCTGCCATCTTTTGTTATGTCTCCAGCCAGACAGGAAGTCGTGAATGACCACGGACGCGTCGAGAGGCCGAGGCGTGAGAACTTTCAGGGTCCGGCTGTGCTGTATGCTATGCTATTGTTTTTTTGTTTTTTTTTGTTTGTGAGTACAGTCACGAGTGAGTGTGAGTGCACTGACCTGCATGACCCCCGCCGTTGCTCACAGCCAGGTGTGAGAGAAAAGGGGCAGCAGAGGCGTAGAGTGGATAGATAATCTAAGTCCAACACTCCCGACTCACGACTTGTGTCTTTTTCCTTTTTCCGCACAGCACCGGTTTGCAGAACACAGCCAGGCTGACTCGTGAATCACGCATGGTAAAGTGAATCTGGTACCGTGCTTGCCTCCGGCTGCTTTCGAGGCGGCTCGTTTCATTCACTTTGCAGCCTGGTCTCGTCTTGATCTTCTGACCGCGATCAGCTCAGCGTCGTCCGGATTGCACCCTCTTTTCTTCAGTAGCAGCATCTTCCTTTCTGTTAATACAGTCCCACCAACCACGTCTTGCCCTGTCCATCTATCTTCCTACACCAGGAAGGCTTGCTTCATCGGTACGATCGGGTCGTTCAAGACAACGAGACCAAGGACCGTTTTCATTGGAATCGGCACTTAAATCACAAACCCAATCGCCTTCTCTAGACCCCACTTCGATCATCGCAGCGCATTTCGATTCACAACATGCCACCTCGCTACCCATTTGGAGGTGGGGCTCAGTCCGATGAAGCTCATCACCAGCCGTTGGAGAGGCGTACGACGGCAGAGGCGCAAGGTAACTCATTCACGCATGGCCACACCGCTTATCCAACGTATGACATGGGCGCAGAACCGCATTCACCACCTCACGTCTCTTATGATCCATACTTGCCTCCTTCCACATCAGGCGATCATTCGGGCTACGAAATGCCTTCTGCCAACTACAACGACCATCATCGTTCTTCATACCCTCAGGCTATCCATAGCCCGCCTCGCATGACGAATCCCTACGCCAACTCGCAGCCTCGACAAGGCAGTGCGGATCCTTTCGATGAGCATGACGGTGATGTGCCCCTCTTGCCAAGAGGCGGCAACTATGCATATGCGCCCGCCTCGCACTTTGACGAGCACGGCAACCATGTCGGCCCTGTCGACAAGTATGCCGATGGAGATGACGATGTGATGGACGAAGACGCTGTCAACGGCCAGGCGAGAGGCCGACTGCTCCACACGCAAGTTCCCCACGATGACGATTACATGCCCGGTGGCTTCGATCCCAACGTGCTCGAAAATGGCCAGGCTGGAGGTGTGCGCTTCGGCAAGATCCCACAACGTGTGCCAAGACGATACAAGACGCTCAAGAGGGTTGAACTTTACCATGGCAACCTCGTCCTCGATTGTCCCGTCCCCTCCAAGCTGCTTGACAAGCTCAACGACCGAGAGTCCCGAGAATTCACCCATATGCGATACACTGCTGCCACTTGCGACCCCGACGAGTTCAAAACCGAGCGTTACACATTGCGACAGGTTCTCTTTGACCCTCCTCGTCGCACAGAGCTGTTTATAGTTCTCACCATGTATAACGAGGACGAAGAGCTTTTCACGCGCACCATGCACGGAGTCATGACCAACATCGCCCATCTTTGTACTCGAGAGCGCTCCAAGACCTGGGGCAAGGAAGGCTGGAAGAAAGTCGTCGTCTGCATCGTCTCGGACGGCCGTCTCAAGATCAACTCGCGCACCTTGGCGTGCCTTGCTGCGATGGGAGTGTACCAGGAGGGCGTGGGCAAGAACGTCGTCAATGGCAAACCCGTCACTGCTCACATCTACGAATACACAGCTCAGCTCTCGATCGATCCTAGCATGCACTTCAAGGGTCGCGAAAAGGGCATCATGCCCGTCCAAATTCTCTTCTGCCTCAAGGAGCGCAACCAGAAGAAGATCAACTCGCACCGTTGGTTCTTCAACGCTTTCGGCCAGATCTTGCAGCCCAACATCTGCGTACTGCTCGATGTAGGAACCATGCCAAGACCTCGCTCCATTTACCATCTCTGGAAAGCCTTTGACATCAACTCCAACGTCGGCGGTGCCTGTGGTGAGATTGTCGCACTCAAGGGCAAATTTTGGGGCGCACTGCTCAATCCACTCGTCGCGGCGCAAAATTTCGAGTACAAGATGTCCAACATTCTCGACAAGCCGCTCGAGTCGGTCTTTGGCTACATCACGGTGCTTCCAGGTGCCTTCTCCGCGTACCGCTACATTGCGTTACAAAACGATGCTCACGGTCAAGGGCCCTTGTGCTCGTACTTTAAGGGTGAAACATTACACGGTGGCCAGTCGGACGCAGACGTCTTTACGTCGAACATGTATCTTGCCGAGGATCGCATCTTGTGTTGGGAGCTAGTGTCGAAGCGAGACAGCGCCTGGATCTTGCATTATGTCAAGTCTGCCCAAGCAGTCACGGATGTGCCCGACCAAGTTCCCGAACTGATCTCGCAACGCCGTCGTTGGCTTAACGGATCCTTCTTTGCCGGCATCCACTCGATCATCAAGTTTGGCTACATCTACCGCTCTTCGCATTCCTTCGGCCGCAAGTTCGCTCTGCACATCGAGATTATTTATCAGACGATCCAACTCATCTTTTCGTGGTTTGGTATGGCCAACTTCTTTATCGCCTTTTTCATTCTCACTAGTGCCATGAGCGACAAAATCCATGCGCTCAAGGTTCCTAATCTGGTCCTCTCCTACATCTATGTTGCCTTTATCATCTTCTGCTTCCTGCTTTCTATGGGTAATCGACCTGCGGGAAGTAAAGCTGGATACACGCTAGCTATGGTGGTGTTTGCGCTCCTAACGGTCTACATGACGGGCGCTGCAATCTACTTGGCGGTCGATTCGATTCTCAACGCCACCGGTCCCAATGGCGGTGGAACCGATGCGCTTGTTTCGAACCGTACGTTTGTCAACATTGTCATTTCGCTTGCGGCCACATTCGGTATCTGGTTGATCGCGAGTATCATGTTTCTCGAACCGATGCACATGGTCACTTCGATTGTTCAGTACCTGCTCATGGCTCCCACCTTCGTCAACGTGATCAGCATCTACGCCTTTGCCAACATCAATGACATTTCGTGGGGAACGAAAGGATCGGATAAAGTCATGACGGATTTGGGAGTCGTCGGAGGCTCTGGCAACAACCAGGTCGAAGTTGCCATTCCGACCGAGTCCAAGGACATTAACGACGCTTATGACGATGCGATCCATGTTCTGAGCAACAAGGCGCCCAAAGCCGGGCCTGGCCCTGTCGATAAGGAACAGAAGCAGAAGGACTACTACGCTACTGTGCGTACCAATGTGGTACTCTGCTGGAGTTTGAGCAATGCCGCTCTCGTCGTGGGCATTCTGAATATCAGTTCGATTGGCACAAGGACCATCTACATGGGATTCCTCTTGTATTCCGTCGCAGGCTTAGCGCTGTTCAGGATGATGGGTTCCACAATCTACCTGATTAAGCGGCTTTTCTCTGGAGAATAGAACAGTCTCGCTACACTTTTTACGTTATAATCTCACCTACTTTAATGCAGCTATGAGATAAATCTTGAGCTGGTGGAGATGTCTTTGATTGCTCACGATTGCATTTGTTTGTGGTTCAATGATGGCTAATGCCGAGAGCTTCATCTTTGAGCTGTACCTGGAAGCACGATGGCGCAAGAATCACTCGTGGCCGTAATCGTGAATCATGAACCACGAATCGTCAGGATTTTGCGGCGGGAAACACTCACGACTTTTTTCCTCCACTTGTGAAAAGTCCCAGAAAAAAGTGAAGAAAGAAAAAAAGAAAAGTTTGGCAGTCAAGAAAACAAATCCTAACTTACAGTACGTCCTGGCTTCGAGGCCAAGATGTGCTACAGCCGATCTACTCACGACCGTGGGGCAGCAATCACGAATTTGGCGAGTTTGGGTCGGCAGTGACGAGTGTCGTGCATCAAGTCATCCACGATCATTCGCGCATCTGGTTCGTAACCGATCGACCAGACGCCACTTCTCTCGTCCACGACATACGAACCAACCGAGCATTGGTGCTGCGCGAAGTTCGTCCGCCTCGCCTTGATTGCCGCGCGCGAGTGCTGCGATGGTCAACTAAGATCTCGAGGTACTATTCCGACCATCTTCCGGAGACACGCTGGAAGCAAGACGCCACAATGAACCGCACACATGTGGCTGCTGTAGCTCAGCATGCGGTGATCTCTACCGTAGATCAGTCAGCAACATCCACCGACCCTCCATCTCGCGCATCGTCACGCGGCTCAACGCGCTCCTCGAGAGGTAAGCCCAAAGCGGCTTCCACAAGTCGAGCTGGCGGCTCGAATAGACACGTCAATGGAGCACCCGAGGACGCTGTCGTTGTTTCCGATGAGCTGGAAGACAAAGATCAATTTTTAGATGACTCACAACGAGCTGCGCACTTGGAGGACGACAGAGAGCAAGATGCGCGCTCATACACCATGCAAGAGGCTGACGAGATGAGCTTTATCATCGACACGGCTGGCGATATGGATGTTGATCGAGAAATTGCTCTGGAAGACCAAGCCAGGGCTGATCAAGCAGATACGCACGTGGAAGCAGGCCTGCTGCTTCCGAGCCACGTCAACGTCATCCCACAAAGCAGCAGCGACCCGGTTACCCAGCCCGGAGTTAGCTCTTCGGACCCATCACGACACGTGATCTCTGACGTGCCTGAAGACGAAGACCTGGAAGGCGATATAGGCGATTTCGAGCAACTTGATATGGACCCGTCTACTGCCAACCGATACTACGGCGCCGAGGAGAAAGCCGAACGAAGAGCAAAAGAACAGTGCCTTGCCTGCGGTGAGCTCGGCCATGATCGACGACACTGCCCGCATCAACATTGCCTTGCATGTGGTGCTATGGACGACCATCCTACACGCTTCTGTCCAATGTCGACGAGCTGCTTCCGTTGTGGTGGAATGGGTCACCAGACACGCACGTGTCCGAAACCCAGAAGAGCACCTCGAAGCGAAGAATGCCAACGTTGCGGGTCTTTTACTCATGTCAACGCACTATGCCCTACCTTGTGGAGGGTGTATAGCTACACCACGTCGGACCACGTCGATCGTCATCGAGCAAAGGTATTCTTGAAGCTGCAAGGCTCTTCGAAAGCTCGTGATCCGAGGCGCGATTTGGAGCCGGATCCGGAAGAGCTTTCGGATTCCGAGGACGAGTTTATCAAAGCGGGCGAACCAGAGCTGCCCACGGGCTCATCATCGTCTTGGTCGCAGTTCGACCCGGCGACGCGTTGGTGTTACAATTGCTCGACTTCAGGCAATCACTGGGGAGACGACTGCCCGGAACCACGATGTAATCCTACACGAGGCACGGGAGAACCATCGGCGTTTTCGGAATTCGTCTCGCGCCTAGGACCTTTTTCTAAGCTCTTACCTGGAGCTCCGCCATTAGCAGGCTTTCAAATGCCATCATCGCAGTTCACTTTTAACGTTGGAAACAGCGCTACGATGCATGTTGCTGCTGATGCTCTACCGAGTTCGTCGGGTCGAAGCACGCCGAATGGTATCAACAAACGACATGCTATCGGGCGTCACGTCTTGTCCTCGCCCAATTCGAGTCGCACTGCCTCACCCGTTCCCAACATAGTGAGCTTCGGCCGTACCAAAGCCGTCGCCGTTGAAGGCGGATTGCTCACGCGCAAAGAGGCGAAAAAGAACAAAACACCTCTCCCGGAAAATCTGTTCAAAGAATGGATCCGAGATCGACACGACTATCCCGAGCACGCACATGAGATTCGTAGCGCTCTGGAAGAGCGTGCTGATCTGCAAGCAAAAGGTCTCGACACAACCAAGGTGCGCACAACAAAAGAGATCGTCGGCGATGCGGCCAAGCGTACAGGCCGGCGCCAAGAGCGAGCGAGTACAAACCGCAACAGTGACGCTTCCAGCGATCCGGCAGCAGCCAGGGAGAGCGAGGACGATTTCAGAGACGATTTCAGCACCGATTCCAGCCATTCTCAACTCAACCGCCAACGCAAGAAAAAGAGGAGAGCAGACGGGAAAAATGCTCGCGCTTCTCACAAGTCCAAGAAGGACACCGTACATACAGGATGGGCGCACACCGGCGATGGACCAGGCAACTCTGGTAAGAAGGAATCCAAACGTGCAAGGTTCTCGAACAAGCGCCAGGAAGATAGGGGTGGCAATCCGGGCGAAAGAAGAGGCGGCGGCAGCGGTAGCGGTGGCCGAGGGAAGACGACCAGAAGAGGCGGAAGCGCTCGAGCACAAGCTAACAGCAGCACCGGTGCACGTGGCGGCGGCAAAGTCAGGGGTGGTGGCAGCAAGTATCGCGGCAGCTACTTCTAGCCCGCCAGCCTCTTTCACTAAGCGCTCATGGACAACACCACTGCGCGACCACATCCGAACAATTCGCGATTCACGATTGTCAGCTTGGCACACTTGTCTCATTGAGATCGTGCTTCATTTACACACCTCACGCCACAGAGCGACTGATGTGTAAAATTCATCTTTGCGAGCTACACCGGATCTGACGGCGATGCACGATAGCATGTCTGCTTTGATTTGACTGTGATGCTTGGATTGGAGCACGAGCGCGCGTCTGAGATGGTAGCTGCGTAACACCTGACTGATCCGCTCACGACTCGTGGCTGAGCACGTTTGCAAGGGACAGACGGGCGAAAAGCAGGATCGTGGAAGCCTGTAGAGCGCGCGCTCAAGTTCGACTGGCGCTGCTATCTGTCGAGCTTTCTCCGGCACGCGCGCTCGCGGACCTGGACGCGGACCTGCCCGAAGCCGGACTGTGAGTTCTGAACGCGGACCCTGTGCTGGTCGCGCTGATGCGACTAATGGCGCTGCCCCTACTAACGCTTTCTGCGCTATTGAACGCGGCGCCGCCTCTATACCCCGTGCTGGAGCTGCTCGACCTCCTGGCACGCAGCGCCGAGGCGATGCTGGGAGAGCGACCCTTGATACTCGCCGTAATCGAGGGGCTCCTGTCGCGCACTCGCGCCGAGGTACCAGCGTTGGGCGCCAATACCGAAGCTGCCGCCGTACGCGTGCTGCTGGTGGATCGCCTCCTACCTCCGAGCGAAGCGACGATCCCACCACTCGACGATGTGCTAGGACTTCGACGACGCGTGCTGTCCAATCGCGTCGGGAGCTCGCCAATCTTTCCTTGGTGCCGGAAGTGCTCTCCTCCCATAACGTCCAGTGGAGCACTCGGAATCAACGCCCTTTCCTGCGCAGATAGATCCTGTAACGACATTCCGCACACGCAGAACAGCTGTGAATGTCCTTTGACCGCCGTCGATGTGTTAGCAGTGTTCGGTCCCGCGGTTGAATATCCACTCTGTGGCGCTGCCGAAGTGCTGCCGTTCGCAGTAGGCGTTGCTGAAGCCGAACCGTCGCTGTTCGGCGGATGATGACTGAAACTCGACAAATCGTACGGCATCTCCGCCCTCCTAGACGACGGATCTGGAGCCGCACTGTATGCCGGCAACGTCACGGCGTCGTACGCACAACAACACGATGGCACCAACACGGGCTGTCGCAAAGCAAACACTTTCAACCTGCGTTCCTTGGCTTCTTCTTCCGCCGTCTTGGCCTTGCTTCCCACCGGTTTCCGACTGTGCACAATCTCAACCACCATGACATGGCTAAATCGGATGCTCGCTTTAGAAGCTGCCACTGTCGACGCACGAATGTGGTTGTCATCCGGCATGCGTGCAATGCTCTGTACGGTCCAAGCGTCCTCTGTCCCGCAATTGCGAACAAAGCCATCGGTGCGTTTACCGTCCCCGTGAGTTCCGTCGTTATTTTTGGGCGGCACCCAGCCCTTTTCGAACAGCTTGTGACGCTGCACAGGCACGGTCTGCTTGCCTTTTCGTTTGGTGGTGAGTTCGATCGTAGTTTCGAGCGAGATGCGGACCATGTAGACGATAAGATCTTCGGGTGGGTTGGGCGAGTTGACGTCAATATTGAACACACCACCGACAGAGATATTGTTGGACGTGCATGCGATCGAGACGAGGCCAACGGTGGGATGAAGATCGTTGTAAAGCACAGTCAAAGGTGTGGGACCGCTATCGGTTGAAGGATTGACCATGGGATAGAGATCGCGCCAGCACTCTACATTGGATTTGGCACGGCCCGCGCCTATGGCAGTCGCTTTGATGATGTATCGAACCCGTCCAAAGGGAGACCGTTCGTAGGGAGGAGCATCGCAAGGGATGATAAATGCAAATTCGAAGCCGTGTACCCCTTTTTGCAGTTCTAGCCCATCTTGATTCGGCTCGGTTTCCCATCCTGCTTCACCCTCTGAGCCTGGCGTGACAACGATTCCACCTGAGGAGTCGGATGATTCGAGCGGCGGACGATCGTTTGCACCTCGGCGTCCTCTTTCGCCCTCCTCATCCACTTGCACAAGGTCGCTTGACTGACCAGAGACACCGCGCGACAGTGGCGCGCGTGACTTACTGCGCGTCTTGCGCGAACCAAAGAAGCCAATCGACGAGCTCCTCGATTTACCCTTGCCTTTGTCTTCTTCGGCAGGCGATTGTGGCTGCAACCTGGATGTGCGAGAGCAAGCTTGCTCCACTGGCGTAGCGCTCGCACTTCTGCGCTCAGTCGCAGTAGCATGGACGGCTAGCGACCTGCGAAGGTGCGCAGCCAGTTCATCGGTCTGTTCCGACGGTGGCGGTGGTTGTGCACGTTGTTCGGGTGGAGTTTGAGACGAGAAGCTGGGCCGTCGCGATCGTTGAGGCGTAGCAACTTGACTTGGTGGCAGACTATGGCTGACAACCTGCTGCTCATGTATTAATGCTGATTCGTTCTGACAAGCTTCTGAGATGGCGTAAGCATAGGTAGGCGGAGCGCGTGTAGAAGTACGACCACGCTCGGACGAGATGGGAGCGCTTGGTGACGACGCGCGACTGGCCGATCGACTGTTTGATGGCGAAGGGCTGTGACTGATTCTGCCCATGCCTGAAGCAATCTTGCGACCCCTGGAAACAGCGCGTGCCATTGATGCAGGGATGCTTCCTCCGGGACTTTGAGACCGCAGACCAAAAGCAGAGCCGGATCGGCCGGATCGATCTTGCGTCGCTGAGCTTCTGCCGCGTGGCGGCAGGTGGGATGAAGAAGGGAGGTGGAGAGCTGGGCCTGCCGATGCAGATCTGTGATTGAACGAGAGGCGTGAATGGTGATGGTTGGCGAGGTGCTTTTCCTTGTCGCTCTGGATGCCAATCTCGACGACCTTTTCGAGCACGGTGGAATCTTCCCAGCTGATCGGAGTGAGACCGGCAGATGGATCCAAGATGGCAATCGTCTGAACGGCCTTAAGTCGAACTCGAATTCCCGAAATGTGTCGAGTGGAAGGAACATAGACTTCTACCAGGCCACGGACGATTTCGTCGTTAGCCATCGGAGGCCTCTCGTGTGACTCTGGTAGAGGACGATCGGGTGGGTGCAAGAAAATGGCATTCTGGAGCAGGTGCAGCTTGAGCTCACAAGGTTGGAAGAAGGTCGAGAACATGGCGCAGCGTTTCTAGCGAGCGCTCGAACCTTTCGCGCAGCGTCGTTAGATTAGACTTGAGAGTTGTGTTGGTGTTCTGAACTCGTCGGAAGATCCGACAATGCGCGATAGACTCTCGCCCTCAACGATGATGAGGGGCCGTAGCAACTAAAGGCGCATGGGAAAGGATGGGAGATACAACGCTGAGGAGCTTCGTAGGTGCGCAAGTGGTAATAGGGAATGGGTGTAATCAGGTGTCAAGCTTCTGTCGTCGCTTTGATGCGTTAGTCGTGGCGTGAGAAGATGCCTTCCGCTACTTTAGTCGTCGTAAAGCAACACTTGCCGGTATGCTTCCGATCGCGAGAGCCCTTGGTTAAGAGAACAATTCGAGCGAAGGTGTCGGCTTTCAATGGCGACCCATACAGATGGTAGGAGGAGGAAATAAAAGTACAGGCACAGCCGCAAGAAAAGGAACCAACGAGACGGGGCAAAGCGTAGTAGCACCGTCCAAAATTCACGATAAGTTTGACCCTGATGAGTTCAAAGGTACGTGCACAAGCCTGAGTCGTGTGTATCTGAGTAAGTCCGATCAGTTACACGATTCTCACACTCACGTGGGGCTGGCTCGCGTCCCGCCAAAAAAAAAAGAATCCTAAAAACCCTGTTTTGGAAGTTTTGCGAATTTTGAGCTTTGCCTTCGCTGCTGCCACTGGTTCTCATCGATATTCTCAGGGTTCATTTCAGTGAGAGACTAAATTCCCGATGCAATCGTGAATCATGAATGTGAATGTAGTCTGGCAACTTGCCCTTCTGTTTGTCTTCTTTCGGTCTTCCCGAACTCACAGTTTTGTTCAAGTCCATACGTAGCGACCGTGGATGCACTCGCAAAAAAATAAATGGATGGATGTCCCCACAAAAAATTCAAAATCCCGTGTGGTGCGACGGCACGGTTGCCGAAGTTGCACTCATCACTGGCATCGGCCAGAGCGACAGATTCATGGTGATCATGAACGGCCACCACTTGCGTGACAGCGATCAAGTACAAATCGTGTGAGTCACGAGTGTTGCATGAGTAAAATTCGTGATTCGTGATTTAGTATCTGCTTGCGATTATCAAGATCGGGAAATCGGTCTCCGCATGTGAATTTTGATCGCGATTGCGTACCGAAGTCAAAACGAGACGTGATCTGCAACAGCCCCTAAACCAAGGAAAATGAGCTACCAAGCGTCAAACACTGCAGCTTAGAGTTGATGCTCTTAACACTCCGCTCTTACCATAACTAAACTTACCAAGCTTCACAAGCGTCATGCACACCGTTCGCTCCCTTTCTCACCAGCCCCTGAACGACTTCAACTTGCCTTATCTGGCCAAGTCGAAAAGACAGCGTCCGTCGCCTCGTTTCAAAAGCACCTAGCATCGAATATGTCTCTGTTCAGTTGCTGCTTGTTCCGGCAGTATGATGCTGACATCTTCGTTTCTTTCCCCCTGAGCGGTATCTAAAATCTTACCGGTGTGTTGCGCCACTGTCCGTAGCTGCTTTTCTCTATAAGACTGCATAGGCTTATGAAGCGGCTAGTGCATAGTATGTGCAGCTGGGCGTTCGCACAAAGTGTTAGCTGTTGAAGCTGTCCAACTGATCTCGGCCTTATCGTTTATCTGCGTCTGAGAATGAGTCTTGACCTCCTTCCCTCATCACCCTCGCCTTCTGAGTATCACCTTCACTCTCAACCCACCTCTGCCTCTCGTTTCTGTCTCACGGCCGGCGTAGCATCATCGCCGTGCCCGTTCACGATCAGCATGGCCCCTCGACTCTCTGTTCCATCCGTCTTGCTCACGCTCAACATCCGAGACTCTGACCCCGACCACACGTTTCAAGGCTACGATGCGGATAACATAGCGAATGCGCTTGTAGCTCACTCACAAAAGATGGCCGAGATAGCAGCCGAGATAGCAGCCGAGACTTCCGCCTCGTCCTCATCTTATCAAGGTCACGACTCTTCCGACATCTCAAAAGCCATTCAGAGCTATGTTATCACTCACCAGGATAGTCCCTGGTTGCACAAGTTCACACAGCCGTCCGAGCTTGCAACAGCCCATGCTCAGCCGCTGGTAGAGCTCTCACACAACACATTGGCAGTCACATCATCTTCGTCCACTGGAGTCACCGGTGATGTTTCGCTCTCTCCTGTATTCTCGTTATCCACGTTGGTCCACGAACAATACTGGATGAGCATCTTGCTGTGCATCGTGTGGATCATCACTGGTCTAATTCTACTCTTTTTTGGCTGGGCATCTTTCTTCTGGGGCTCCAACTTGGGCAACAGTCCGAAGAGGCTTGATGAAAAGATCAGAAAAGCTAGCCGTCTCGGCCCGCTTTTCGCTGGTCCACCCCTCGCAGGAGGTGTAGGTGGAGTTGTTGTCGGCTTCCTCTTCTTGTCCTTCCTCACCACCGTCGTGACAGCGTCCATCTGCGTTGCCGAGAACAAGTCGGTCTCTTCCATCGCGTACTTTGTTATCTGGCTTCTGCCTGGTCTGCTGGGTGCCTTTCTCGCCGGTCACTGGCCATTCTTCGCAAGAGCATGTACGGGCTTGCTCTGTGGAGCTTGTTTTACCCTCATCATCACTGCCATGTTCGGCATCCACACACTAATCATCCGCGCCATCATCATCATCGTCTTTACCTGCCTCGTCACCGCACCCTTGCTCATTCCGAAACGAAACGTGATCCGTTTCCATCTTCTCAATATCTGCACCTCGATCATCGGCATGGTTACCTTTCTCGATGGTGTGGCGCTCTTCGCGCCACCCCGTGCGAGCTCCGACAGCTGGATCGATCTCTGGGTCCTGCTCTTCGCACTTGACAACTCAACTTCCGAGTTAAGTGCCACAAGAAAATGGGGTTCAGGTGCGTTCAAGGGCTTGATCGCTGCCTCTGTCCTCGGCACCTTGATTGGATTTGCTTTTGAGTTCATCTTCCATAAGCATGCCGCCGAGGATCCGGACATGGAATGGAACAACTATCTCGGGTCTTTCACTCAACACCTTCAAGATTCGCCAGAGGATCGTGCGGGATCGTTTGAACCGGAGGCTACTATTTGGCAGAAGTTGGCACGCGCATTCACTCCTGCTTCGCGCCCTGCTGCGTATGGCAACGTTTCGGCCACAGCAAAAGATGACCTCGAGAAGAGCCCTTTGACCGAGCTTCCCATTGCCAAGTCTAGAAGAAAGGCACGTCGAGCTCGCTCTGCCAGAAAAGGACCAGCGAAGTTCTCCGCTCTGGATAGAGTCGAGTCGGATTCAGAAACCGATTACGACAGTGATTTCAGCATTGGCAAGCTCAACCCACGTCCCATTTCCACCAAAACTTTCGAGTCAAAACTAGATGCAGACGAGCTAGCAGATCAACTCAAACCTCTCGCCGCAAGTAATGATTCCAAATCCACAAATGTGCCAGGTTTACTTGCCAGACCACCCAGCTATCGAACCAACTCGAGCAAGAGCGGAAGCGGCTCTACTGGAAGCGGTATTAGCGGTACCACTGCCAATTCTGCTGATATCGCCGTGACATCCTGTTTGTCAAGCAAAAGTGGTGATGGCGCTGTGGGGCTGATGATTTCGCCTCCACGTCCAGGTTTCGAACGTGCTACCACCATGTCTCCTCCCCCTCCTTTCCCCTCGAGTGGCGCGCCATCGCCGCTGGCTCCCAGCTTCCCAGCAACTCCAAGCCTCGTAAATGCTATCACGAGAATTCAAGCCGCGCAAGCCCAGGCCAGAGCTTGGTACCAATCGAACCAGCAACAGAACACTTCGGCCGACTCCAAGTCAACCAGTGTCGAACCCAAGCAAGAGAGCTCGACGTCCAAAGATGCCTCGCAAACTCAGTCAAAGTCGACGGATGGATCGACGAAAAGAACCAGCTCACCCTTGGCACCTGCGCTTGCGACGGAAGCAAATGCAACTTTCCAAGATTGGTGGGGAAAGGAGGTTAAGGGAGAGCCCAAGTCGTGAATTAGCTGTACAGTGCTACATCTTGTTGAATGCAGGCTGGACAAGATGACTCGGTTGCGAAATCTGCTGCCTTCGAACCTGCATAGGTAGCTCGACCATCCGTTAAGGTCCTCTTGTCTAGCCTTCTCCACTAGCGCCACACTTGCCGATACCCCCTGTGTATGATATTATTTGAGTGCTGCTCTCAGTTCTGACCGTTTGTCGTCATGCATCAATGGACAATCATGAATTTACGCCTAGCTCTGCAGATGCTATGAGTCACACGTCACAGATCTTGCCAAGCGGCACGGCAAAAAACAAACGAAATAGCGACAGACATTCACGATTCGTTCTGTGCGCAAGCGCCCTCATGACTACATAACGACAGCACTTAGTGTAGATGGTAACACATTTTGATGGGGAAGAGAAGGCCCTTCGAACGAGCCATTGAAAGGGCTGCAGACGCTACTGAGCAGAAGCAGTCTCAAATACCTGTCTTCTCAAGCGATCAGCCTGCGAGGGTGATGACTTCGTTCTTAGTAGTCGTGGTGACTCCAGCCGCCTTCCTTGTGGCCACCTCCATGACCGTGCTTGCTATGGCCGCCGTGTCCACCGTGCTTGCCATGTCCACCGTGCTTGCCATGTTCACCATGCTTGCTGTGACCATGCTCGGACTTCCCCTCATCGCCCTTGCCACCCTCGCCGTCTTTCTTGTCATCTCCCTTGCCTCCCTTGCCTCCACCCTTCTTGTCATCTCCCTTGCCTCCCTTGTCATCTCCTTTGCCTCCCTTGCCTCCTTCGTCGCCACCCTTCTTGTCATCTTTCTTGTCGTCTCCCTTGTCATCTCCCTTGCCTCCCTTGCCTCCACCCTTCTTGTCATCTCCCTTGCCTCCTTTGTCATCTCCCTTGCCTCCCTTGTCATCTCCTTTGCCTCCCTTGTCATCTCCTTTGCCTCCCTTGCCTCCTTCGTCGCCACCCTTCTTGTCATCTTTCTTGTCGTCTCCCTTGTCATCTCCCTTGCCTCCCTTGCCTCCACCCTTCTTGTCATCTCCCTTGCCTCCTTTGTCATCTCCCTTGCCTCCCTTGTCATCTCCTTTGCCTCCCTTGCCTCCTTCGTCGCCACCCTTCTTGTCATCTTTCTTGTCATCTCCCTTGCCTCCCTCGTCGCCACCCTTCTTGTCATCTTTCTTGTCATCTCCCTTGCCTCCCTCGTCGCCACCCTTCTTGTCATCTTTCTTGTCATCTCCCTTGCCTCCCTCGTCGCCACCCTTCTTGTCATCTTTCTTGTCATCTCCCTTGCCTCCCTCGTCGCCACCCTTCTTGTCATCTTTCTTGTCATCTCCCTTGCCTCCCTTGTCATCTTTCTTATCATCTCCCTTGCCTCCCTTGTCATCTTTCTTATCATCTCCCTTGCCACCCTCGTCGTCACCCTTCTTATCATCACCCTTTCCCTTATCGTCGCTCCATTCTCCGCCACGGCCGAAGAGTGAGACACCTTGGTAGAGACCTGAGTTTCGAGCTACCAGGCTGTTGCTTGAGGTAGCATCATTACCAGTGGGTGCGGCATAGGCGCTAAGCCCAGCGGCGAGTACAACGAATGGAACTAGAGACTGGAACTTCATGTTGAGGAAAGTTCGGTAGACTTGGGATGATCGATCAAAGTGAGATCGGAACGAGAATGGCAAGAAGGACTTTGCGTGTGTGTGTGTGTGTGAGGTGCTGAGCGATGGAGAGTGTGTTTGGCCTAGAATGGCTGAGACGGCTCTGGTCGTCCTTTATATCCTTTTTTGAAGCTTCAGGAGGGTCGAAAACTGTAGATCAACCCTCTTCAAAAGGCGCAGAGTCTGGTGACAACATGACATTCTTTGATTTGACCAACTAGCGCCGCTACTGTGACTCTGCACTGCTCGTCTTGCTCTCGTCTACGGGAGTGCAGAGATACCTCATCCTTATGGTGAAAGAATGTGGTTCGAACAGGATGGACAGGTTTGTGTCGGCGCTGTTGGTCACTTCCGTCGGAAGTCACACTGAAGCTGTGTCGTCGAATCGTCACCCCCCTGATGACCACCTGGTCATCTGACTCAGTTGCGTGCTTCGGTGCCTTTTCTTGAGAATCAGAGTGTTTGAGTCCGGTGCATGGGAGCTTCCCGAGGAAGTCAAGCAGGAATCACCATCAAGGTGTGAAAGTGCAGTGTTGGGAAGACGGGAAGGCCATCGTGAGGTAACAACAAGTTTCTCATGAGACAACATTCACGATTGGTAAGAAAATGAGAAGACCAAAAAAGATCGGTGAGCTTTTGGTTTCTTTGGACACCTACAGAGACATCTCGCTTTCCGTCCTGTTGAATGTGCGCCACTGAAACAACATTGAAAGGCGGCTGTGGCGCCGTGGCGTTTCTCATCGGAGCACTCCGACGATTACTGGACGAATTTGAAGATCACACGGTCAGCCGAAGTGTTGTCGGACTTGCCGACCAAAGCCTCGAACCTGAGTCTGTGAAGAAGGATGAGCTTGACCTTTGGTAGAGAGGTTGGCTTGTCAACAAAAGAAAGGTCTTGACAGCTGCGCTATTGTTACTTCACTCTAGGTTCGGCCACCGCTCACCTTTTGTGAGTCACGCACGCCCTGAAACGAGTCACTTGAGCAAGCTTTCCGATCCGATCGCGTCTGCGCTCTCTCATTCGTGATTAGCTTGGCTCGTGTGGTCACGAGACGCCGGCTTCTGTGATCAGGGAACTTGAACTTTCTCTCGTCTCCTTTGGCGTAGCCGAAGGCCTTCCCACACAAGATCGCGCCACTGACGGCTTTCGAAACTGACTGTGCTTGCAGGCCATAGTGCCTGGCTTTCCCCCAGCGAGCATACCACATTGAATGACCTTCTTGGGACGACAACATCAGCGCATCGGCGCACCGCCATCACCGCCACAAAAACCATGGATGAGCAATCACGAAGATCTGAAGTTGGAATTATTGGGATGCCATATTCGTGATTGTAAGGGTCAGGAATTCTAAAAATACAAACTTGAGAGAGACAGGAGACGCAGTGCTTTGTGTGTGTGTTGACTAGTCAAGAGCGGATGCGCACATGCTGCAACAGCAACTGGACTCGCTCTCGTTCAAGTCTTTTTGGAGGCAACACGCACAGCCATGCGACGAAGCCAGCCACAATGGCCAAAATAGGGGATGCAATCAACGTAGTGCTAGAGCGAGCGGCTGACGGTCAGGAGCCAGCCAGTTCCTCGTTTCAAAAAGCGCTTCGAGGCCCGGCTCGCGGTGGAAGAAAGGTCCAAAGCTCAGGACGCTATCGAGAATACCTTGCAGTCCACGCAGATTCGCATCCAGTAGGTCGAGAACCAAGGGCGATGCAGCGCCGTACTGGCTGATCTGTTGTAGTGCATCTGGTACAAGCGCGCAGAATGAGATGTGCAGCACCGAGGCCAGATGCGTGGGTACAGGATGCCGACTGCTGTGAATCTGTAGCGCAGGCACGATCATGTCATCCTGCGGCAACGGAACTTCGATACGAGATAGGTCCGGCAGGTGCGGCGTTTCTCCTGTGCCAGCATCGCTGCTACGATGGCTGTTATAGCCTGATCCGCCATCCGAAGAAGGCACACTGCTGTATTTGTCGTGCGGGGGCGACCCGCCGTTGCGAAGGGTTCGCTCGACTTGCTCATCAACCATGTGACGGGATCTCCCGATGCGAAGGGCGCTCCTCCTACGAACAATGTTGCGCGAATCGCGCGATTGATCGAGCAAATTCTGGAGCATGGCCGAAGCCCTGGGCCACGACGGATCTTTCGAGCCCTGCAGCCACGGAAGGCCCTCGAGAAAGCTGCAAAGCTCCAAAAAGAGTAGCGAGGCCTTTCCGACTTGATTAATGAGATGTGTTGCCATTGACTGCGCCGATGCAGGCAATTGGACAAAGAGTCTCGAGTCCAAGTCGAGTAGAGGCTCGAAAGCTTGCTGCACAAATAGGATCATGGACCACGTTCTTTGGAAGTGTTCTGAAAGCTCTGCAGCAGTGCTGTCTGGTTTGTTCAAGCAGGCTTTAAAGTTTCCAAGGCGTATCCATATCATGATCTGTGTCGACACTCCGGCTTGGTACAGCGTTAGAAGCTCTTTGACACGAGCAGGGTTTCCGGGTGCCGCAATGATTGCAGGCAACCTTTGCGGAATTTGCTTCGAGACCTGGATTGCCCTGCGCGCAATCATATACCAAGGCTGTGCGGCGTTGGCGGAACAAGTCACCGGACTCGACAAGGCAGAGATCATGTCTTGGTTCGTGCTGGTAGCCATCGAGATGCCCTGCAGCATCGATGTTGACGGTTCCTTTCGCTGAGACCAGCCTGTATCTATGGCAGCCGGCATTGCGAGCCCGAAATCTAGTCTCAGCATGTCTGGGTTGCCAATTCCTATTGCGGTTGGATCGAGATTTGGATCCGGCGTCAGGCTGGGAGAGATATTTGTAATCGAGTTGTAACCATTCTGATCAAATGGTACGCTGGGTACCGCGATCGAAGAAACGGGCGAAGCAGCCGACAGCTGAAGTGCACCAATGTCAACTTCTTCGCGTGTGCTGCTCCGAACTGCCGGAGGCAGACCGAGTCCACCGGCAGCAGCAGCGTCGCAGATGGCCGAGTACCACAAGAGAATCTCGGCAACATCCTTGAGCGCCTCGGCACGATCGACCCGCGCACGATATGCAGGATCCGACGTGAGCACGGTATCATCAACAATACGCACACCTTCGGCGTTGTTAAAGCCCAAAGCAAAGAGGTCCTCATGCTGCTGGCGCAGTAAGTTGGTCGCCAAATCGTCCATCATGCGTAGGCCGGTTTGCATGGTGAACATTGCATCCTGAAGCACGTCCAGATCTCCGTTGAGACTACGCAGTGGGGGGCATGTGTTGCTGAAGAGATGGAACGCATACGCCATTCGGAAAGTGGTGACGGATGAGTTGGCCATGAGAAAGTTCCTAGCACGGATCCAAGCAGCTTCAGCAATTTGGGTATCTTTCTGGCGGCGAAAGCTGTCATTGTCGTCTCCACGCCATTCTCCCGGGTCTTGTGAGCCGTACTGACTTGCATAGGCAATGATAGCGTATTGGAGGGCTTGCATGGAGATCTCGTCTGCTTTCTTTGAAGAGTGTCTGAAACGGCCAGTGGGCCGATACAGTTCATCGCAGACAAAGGTGCTGTAGAAAAAGTTGGGCGAGAGATGCGACACGTTGTTGACCGCCATCATGTCGTCCCACGCGCGAGCGGCTGCATCGCTGAGGAGACCACGTCGAGGATGGATGACCGTATCCAGACCTATGCCAGCTGGTGTGGCGCCCGAACCGAGGAAATGCTGCCAGATCCATTCCCACGACGCAATGTAGGTGAAGAGTTGCTTGGTTGAGATGTAAAGACCATCGATCTGATCGCTCATATTCTTCGAGGTGGATGAGAGGCCTGCGGGCAAATATTGATGCGAGGAAAGCTGGAAATGAAGCGCCGAGTAGCTCGCAGAGGTCTGAGAGATTTGGCGAAGCTCTTGTCTGCTCGAGCTGACCGACTGCTGTAGCTCACTCCAATGGGTGGTACATTGAAGATTCTTGCGGACGCAGAGCTTACAAGGGCCTGTATATTGAATCGGCAAGCCGTCCCCGCCCGCTTCGGCAAGATCACATCTCCTTTTCGAACGACGACATTGGTCGCATGCGCGGTTCTGCAGGCGCGAGCCCATCCTCGCGGCTTTTACCTTTTCTTCGACGGGTCGTATCAAGTCCATTGCGGCGTGTCAGCTCGGAATTGGATGGGTACAACAGACTCTTCCGGTTGCGTAAAGTGACTGAGACTCTGTGCCAGACAGACGCTGAGACTGCGTTCGAACGTCAAACGTGTTGGTTCGCTTGTCGGAAGAGATTTATCGGGTCTATAAGGATATCTGCATGCTACGACAATGAATGCAAGAACCATCAAGATGCTGCGATGTTGGCAGCAGTATGCTGTAGGCGGAAACAGCTCCTTGATAAGGAAGGGTGTGCGTAGTATCGATTTCTCACGGTGAAAGACTCCGATGACTTACGGCGCTGCTCGATGTCGAGCTGATGCGGCTGGTCACAGTGGAATGATGGTGCAGAAAGGATGGTGGAAGAGTGGAAGCAATGCCTTGTGGCGACGAGCGGGCAATGATCCTGGAGCAATGGTGAATACTGATGGAGGGTGTGGCGAAGACGGAGAAAGTGTAGATCTTGTGACTGTCTCGACGTTTGTCAGTCGCGTCTCTTTCTCTAAGGAGTCGAAGCTGCTACAAATATAACAGAGTTGAGCAGGATGGCAGGATAGCAGGATGGCGGGATAGCAGGATAGCAAGGGAGCAAGGGGAGAAGAAGCGTGAGGAGGCAGGGTCCTTAATATTCTGAAGCGCTTTTGGCGGTTTTTGGGGGCGATTATTTTTGATAAATTAAATGACTACCTTGGTGGCCCAGGATCCAAGTCAACGAGTCAGGCTAGAATCGAGCTACATTCGTGATTCGTGATTCACAGATTGACAGCCAGACTCGCAAGTCCGACTCAGGACGGGGTCTCAGGTTTCGTTTCCTCCGGCAATTTCGGTCCGACAGATGGCCAGAAGACGTGGGCTTCGATAGACAGGCTCAAGCTCGGGATGAGGCCCAAGGTGAACTTCGGGATGAGTTCATGTATCAAATTCGACTTCGAAGCTGAAGCCGAGAGATGTGCAGCGCAAGGCATCCAAGAGAAGCCCATGAATTAGCTAAAGGCTAGACGCCATGCACCAGCCGCATGACCGAGTCGAGTATAATACGAGGTCTGTGGCTTGTGGCGAATCGAAGGTTGCTTGACAAAATGATTCAAAGCTTGCATTTCATGCGCAACAGCGTAACCTTGCCGGAAAGAATAGGGTGCAACGGACTTGCTGCTGCAGGCGTCATGATCCACCCGAACCAGGTATTGACTGGCGAAGCCACAAGCAAAGAGCCATTGAACTAACTACATGGCAATCGTAAATAGAAACCAATCGTGAATCACGAATAGCTCGCCACACACGCCCACCCAAGAGATGTCTGAACGTAATCGTGAATTTTACAGGATTTGGGGGCTAATTTAGAGCTCGGCGTGTCAGCGCGCTGTGAGGTCCGGCTGGCTGGCAAGACGCGTGATGAAGCAAAGCAGAATCGTCAATTTTTATTTTTATTTTTACTGTCATACACCGACCCAAGCCAAGAGAGGCTTCTGCGCAAGTCAAGAATCATAAGAGCACGAATCTTGGCAAACAAGACTCACAATCGTGAATCCATGGATGGACAACGAATCACGAATACATGCAACAAAGATTTCATTTTCATGATTCGTGATTCGTGAGTTGCCGGCAATGGTCGATGCGAGTTCGGTCGGGGCTGGAAAATGCTTTTGTAGGCGCATAGAAGGCACTTTCACCATGTCACTGCTTGGAGCTTTGCAGAACCCACATGTTTCGTTCAAATTCAATTCTGCGTTCGAGGCAGAGTGATCCAAAGTTGCAGATCCTGATTCACGAATCACGAATGTCAGGTTTGTTTTGTTTTTTTTTGTTTTCTGTGAATTGTGAATTCCGAATAACGTTACAAAGAATTGACCGACGT
This sequence comes from Mycosarcoma maydis, assembly GCF_000328475.2. Taxonomy (NCBI): domain Eukaryota; kingdom Fungi; phylum Basidiomycota; class Ustilaginomycetes; order Ustilaginales; genus Mycosarcoma; species Mycosarcoma maydis. The sequence continues at coordinate 1,335,455 of NC_026478.1, forward strand.
TGGCATCTGCAGAATCTGTACGTTTGCTTGACCGGTGCCACCGGTGGAAAAATCACGAATGTAAGCAATCCATTTGGATAAGACCCGACTCACGACTTTTGGGACCAACATCCGTCGCTACCACCACTAGCGCCTTGGTTGCTGTTTTCACATAGACTTGATGCTAGGAATTGCTTCGACCATGCTGGGATCACATGTTCGCATCCAACGCAGTCTCAACATTGTCGCGCTCGACAGAGGTCATGCAATCAGACGTGAGAATCAGCCAGCTCCAGCTGCAGGTATATTTTAGTTGGACCAGGAGCAGCGGCTCTGACCGAATAAGCGAGGGCTTAGACCCAGCTCACTTTGATGACTCGCTTCGACGACATTTGATGGATTGTACAATCGTGAATGTGGAGCTAGAGTTCGGAATTAAGGCGGGTTGGGGCGTCTGGGAGATGGAGAACGACAAGAGCATCTCGACATCAAGATCATTACGTCCTTGAGCATGTTGCAAAGCAAACGTTCTCGAGCTCTGACTCGTAGGGTTCCTCTCATCGCAGCCTCACCCGTATACATGCATGTTGGTGAGTTTGGCTCCGTCTGGCAGAAATCGATTCAGTGCAAGTTGCACTTGTGACCGGAACTGGAATTCCGACTTGATCAGAGCTTGCGACATAATCAAGTTCAAGTTGGTCTGTCCAATTTCCGAGAGCATGCACTTGACCCATACAGTGAGTCTGAGCTGAAAGCAAGATGTTCGAGCATCAGTCACAAGTGTGTAGCAAGTTTTTCTTCCATCTTCCGAAGCAATCTCGCATTCGGGAAGGGCGCTTTCCTGGTAGGGTATCAAAGTGTCCTACCTGCTTTCCAGGTCCGAAGCGGCTACAGATTGGCGCATTTCATACCGGCCTTCGAATCCGGTGTTGAACGACACACTCAGACACACGCATGCATTACTACGCACAGCTTGCGTCTCTTACTACAACCACGCACCTCACCATGCTCTCTACTCGTCGCATCTTCGACGTGATGGTCAGGCTAGGAACAGGGAAACTTGAACTTAATCATGAATTATGCTTTGATTTGCAGCAAAGATGTGGCCGTTGTTGTTATCCAATTCATCATTATTGCTATTTTGCAATCCGTAATTTTGCGTAAAAGAGCAAAGATTCTGGGTTCGTCCAAGAGTCGGGCAAGCCCAGCATGTGGTGAGCCGAGAGCTAGATTATGCATGACTTCCTCTACATGATGGAATTTGAATTTGATTACGAGTTCATTGTCTGGCCTTTCGAAGCATGGTCGGACTGCACGTTGCCTGCTGGACCATGTTTGATTGGACACTCAATCACGAATCGTTGCACGGTTGTCGTGTGGACGCTTCGGAAATGCGACCCGAAAACGCGTCACGCTCAGCAGACGTTCAGAGATGTCGGACCGGCAATCACGAATTCCGTTCTTGCTCTTTGCGCCTCCATTCACGATTCTCCCAGCCGCTGAACAAGGCTGTGGGGCATGCGAATCGATCGAATCGTGTTTAATCAATGTGGCCGCGCCGGTGGAAGGCAAGTTTGTCAACACGGTCAAAGCAAGTCGATGTACATTGTCCTACCTAGACGGCAACAGTGTACAGTACAGGAGTACAGTGCAGTTGAGATACCTGCTATTATAACAAGATGTGAGCCGGGTGGAATGGTGTCGTGTTGGCGTGAGACGTGTGATGCAGGTGCTGCGTGTGATAGTTCGAGCCGGACATTACCCGAGCAGACGGGAATCCGGCTACTGGTTGCCTGCAGCGGAAGTTGACATTGTGAACCACGATTCGTGATTCGTGATTGTTGGTCTTGTTTCACCTCTCTCTTTTTGCCCTATTCGTGATTGCTCTAAATTATTCATGATTATTCCAGTCGTGTCAGCTGCACGCCATCCTCAGCGAAATCCCCGCCACTCTCAAGTCCGAATCGCCGCTGCAGCTCTGAACTGTTGCGTCTTGCCAACTCACAACTCTGCCCTTGTACTGCGCCAACTGTAACGACTTCCCCATGCCTTTCTCCCGTGCTTTACGGCTCCCAATCACAAGCCACACTTACCGCATACCCCCACCATAGCCGCAAGCTCCAACACACTCCCATGGTCCCTGTGCTCTCACATCTGTGCTCAAACCCCGCTGACACCGAACTTGCGCCTCTGCAAATCCAAACCCCCCCACACCCCCCCTCTCTCCTTACACCCTCCCACCTTTCACGCACCCCGCGGAGCACCAAGCCTCGCTATTCCTCATCTGCAACCCATGCGTGATGGTCAGCACTGCATGCCAAGATCCAACAAACAATAAGGCCCAAAACATCCTCAACATGCACAATTCGTGATTGCCTTCGCTTCTGTTTGGGTAAATCGTGAATCAGTCGTGACTTGAATTTTTGTGAAACAACATTGTACTAACACTGGGCTACAGACCGGCTACTGCTGTCGCTGCCAACCCCCACCTCGAAAGGGCTTCAATCGAGTCCGATGTCATCCGGAGCGACCCCCACGGGCAAATGGTCTGCATCCTGCAACGCCCAACGCGGCCAAGTCAATTTCGACAAATCTTCCAACGCTCGAGTGCCCGAATGAACGTTCATGCTCAAAACATGGCCAGTGAGATACTCGGCCACCTCGTCTGACCACACGCGCGAGGCAGCTCGGATTTCCAACGGCAGCCTCGAGGGTAGCACAACTACGTGCACAGCAGGACGTGGCACCACGCTAGCAATGCTGGCTGCACAGGTTCGTTGCGTAGCTTGGAGATGTGAAGCCATCTCTTCGGCCGCCCGTATGGCGCACGCTAGTCGCAGTCGATCGCCTCGAGCATCTTTGCCTACGATCACGAACAGCTCCCGGTCCCGAAGGTTCACAATCGAAATCTTGCTTGCCCGTGTGGGCAGTAGCAGGTCGTGGACCCCATAGTAGTTCCGCTCGCTGCAGCCAAGTAGACGGAGCTCTTGCTCTTGTAGCTCGACGTCGAGGAGGACGGAATCATCTGAAGTGGTCACATCACGATGACGGTGCAACCAAGCGCTGGCGTAGGCTTCCGTCTGGTCAAAGCTTTTCCAGAACACACTATCCTCCGACCCTTCCTCCAACTCGGACATGTCTTGAATTGAGTGTGAAACAGACCTGGCAAGCGCCTGAGCGTAGCGCACTGCAGCAGCTCGAACGGAGGAGGGCGAACCGCGTCCATGCCACACTCCTATTACAGGAACCGCGTACACAAAGCTGTCGCTTGAGCAAAAGCTCGAGGTTCGCAAATCGACCTGCTCGATTGTGAAGCTCTCCGGCTGATTCTTGGTCGAGGCGACAGCTCGACGGACGCGGTACAAAGCCGGCGCAGCGGCATCAAAGCGTTTGCGCGAGCCTTGACGGGTCAATGCCCAAGTTCCTGACAGCGCTGCGATCAGCTCGCCAGACTCGCACCCGGCAGGAACCACCTCCGGCTGGGTCGAGTATTTGTGCGCCAGTTCAGCCACTTTGCGACCCTCGATACATGACATGGATTGAGGGCCCAGCTCGAAGGGATGCAGAGCAGAGCAAAGTCCTGTTCGAATCCAAACCTTAGTTTCGGTGAGACCGCGTGCGGTCTTGAACTTATGGACGACGGCAAGCGTCTCGTCATCGTACAGGATCTGTTCGCGCCGGAGTTGCTCGCCGCGTTGAAATGTCTGATCGCCAGATAGCTCCAACTGCTCGACAAATCCATCTGCGTCGATCGTAAGAACCTCAAGTGAGATTGTCTTTGCGAATTTTGGCGAAGAATCGGATATGGTGACGCTTGCAACCTGCTTCAAGGTTGCGCTTGCATTTCGAACAATTGATGTAGCTCTAGCAACCACATCGCCGTCCTGACGTTTGAGTTGCACCATGTCCGTTAGCAAACCTTTCTTCGGCCTTGTTGTGGCGACAGTCGCATTCTGCTTCTCGGCTTCTTGACGGTCAAGCTCCTCCAAGTGGCCTTTGAGCACGAGATCGGCTGCTTGTACAATGATAATGTGCTCAACTTTGTGAATGGCCTCCTCGAGCTGCTCCAAGTCGTACGTTGGGAGAATGGGCACCTCGCGCACAATGATGGGACGTCCGCGATCGACGTCCGCCACCACTTCATGCACCATGCATCCAGTCTTGTCGGTGAGACCCTGCTTGTACGCTTCAAAAGCACGTGGAATCGCATTGGCACCATCAAACGCCTTGGGTAGTGCGGGATGCAGATTGATGATTGGCACTGCTTTCAAAGGGCGCTGTCCGATTGTGGGTGTGGTAGCAGGCAAGCTCGTCTTGTGGCCTAGAGCGTGAAGGAAGGACTCCGAGACAATGTGCATGAACCCGGCCAACACAATGAGATCGGGAGGGGTCCCTTGGCCCTCAGCACTGTCTCCGTCGAGCACGGCTCGGGCGAGCACTCTGTCGTACTCCTCTCGAGTTCCGCCCGGGTTGTGATTCTGCCACGTCTTGAGCGCAAGCACCTTGGTGGGGATGGGTGGGTTCGACTCGGCGGCCCTCGTGAGGCCGTAGGCAGCTTTGCGGTTCGAAAGGACAAAGGTAATCTGTGCGTTGTCGATAACCGGAATGCCCGACGGAGGATCAAGCAGGGTAGCGTCGATCAAAGATTGCAAGTTGGAGCCAGATCCAGAGACTAGCACGTGGATGCGCTTACCTGTGGTCCTGCGGGTAGGTTTTTTTGATCCCGTGCTGGAGGGCTTGTCTGTCATCTGATTTGCACGTGTCTGCGTCGTCTGAGGGACATCTGTAGAAGTGGTGCTCGCGGATGAAGGAGCAACGTTGGCGTCTGCAGTCGCAGCCTTTCGGACGGGACCCCTGGCCCGCGCCTTGGTAAGAGATGACAGGACCTGATCCGAGTTTGAGGAAGCATTTGCGACAGAAGTCGAGTCGGGAAGGACGATGGCATCTTCCGTTCGAGATCTGTTCTCCGCGAAGCGAGCAAAAGGGCTGACACTGCCACCCATTCCAGGCAGTCGAATAGGTTCTGCTCGTGGTTCGGCCACCATGTCGGTCTTCTTTGCGGAGGGTGACTGCCAAGGGGTCAAGCCCGTCTCTTTGGTGGGCGAACGATTGGCGAGACCTGGGAGCGCATTGCCGTACTTGGTTGGCGACCAGGGAGAGTCGGTTTTGCGTTCTTCGTGGGCCAAGTGCACGGCAGCGGCGCTGGTCTGGATAGCTGGAGGCCATCGATCGCGGACGGCAGGACTAGATGGCACGCTTCGTCCAGGGGTGCCCACCTGCATCGAATCGCTTTCCTTTTGTGCGACGACATCACGCAACTGCGCCTCTTTGATGCGCTGGCCGACCATCTTCTTGGCGCTGAGTCGGGACAAGGAGGCGGTGGGCATGCGATCAGCACCTACCAGTTCGCTGTTGGCGAAGCTGTTGGATCGGCTAGAGACCTGCAAAGCGGGAGCAACAGCCTCTTCTGTAGATTGAGTCCAGGCTTTGCCAAGGTTGTGGTCAGTCTTATACTGTGCTGTTGTAGCTGTAACAGAAGCAGGGCCGCGAATGTCTTCGAGCTTGAAAGGACTAGTAGAGGCATCCTTTCGCTCGGGCGAACCGTGATAAGAATGTGTCTGTGATCCAGAGTTGGGGATGGCAAGTGGTCGAGATGTTCGCAACGGGTTGTCATTGGGTGTTGGGCTGGTGGCCACATGGACAGATGAAGATGGTCCGGATGCGCCTTTCACTGGAGAAGCTGGTCGATCAAGCAGTGGTGAGGTTGTGGAGCTGTCTGCTCCGGGAAATCTGTGGAACTTGGATGGGCTCGAGGCGCGAGGAATGGCGGGCGAAGTAGGGGTGCTAGTGGGAACAGAAGCGTTCTGCTTCTCAATGAGATCCAGATAGGCCTTTTTGGGCGACGGAGGCGCTGGCGAGGCGAAGGCCGATGCGCCGGTCGAATCGACGTTGCTGGACGGGCGACCTAGTTCAGCCGGAGTGAACAAGTACTTAGCTGGGCTGCTCGCCTTTCCAGGAGAGACGAGTTCCTTCACAGGCGATGCTGGAGAGCCGGCTGCAGGTCGACGGTGACCCGTAGCTTCAGCTCGCTCCTCGAGGAAGCTGGCAAGGGAACGTCCCGAGTTGGGAGCCAGTCCAGGCAGTGGAACTCGACGACTTTCGTGAATGAGTTCCGCCTCGGGAGGTGCGCTCTTGCCATCTCCTGATAGCTTGCCGAGGCGAGGCCCAGCTGCCCTTCCCCCCATAAAGTTGGCAAGAGAGACAGGCGAGTCACTTGGGCCTTTCGGTCCTGCCGCTACACCCGTGGGACCATATTGGCCTCCGTAGCGAGCCAGTAACGAATTGGCCCTCTTGATCCCAGTGACACCCGAAGCCTTTGTCGGTGACGAGCCGAGCAGCGGGGACTGAGAGGAAGTGTCAGGAGGTGCCATGGTGCCAGTTTGATTGTTGTCAAACCTTGTCGACGAGGAGCTTTCCAAACTTGGCGTAGCGAGAGGCGAGTTCGGATTGGACGACGAGATTCCGCGGATGCCTGAAACGGACAGGCGATCTCTGCGTTGCTGTCGCTCGAGACGCTGTTTCTGGAACTCGAGCTCGAGCTCTGAGGCGGGAGACTCGGTCACGTCGTCGGATCGAGGGCTTGCTAGTGCAATACGAGACGAGGCGGACGACGAGTTGCGTTGACGAACTTTGTTCACCCACGATGCAAGATCCTGCGTCGGCGTATCCGATGGATCTGTCTTCTGTTTCGGGAACGAATGCGTTGATGATGGATGAGGAAAAGACATCCTGGTGGCACTCGCGCTGCTTTGCTTGATGTGACAGCGTGAAGACGTCTTTCTCTCTTGGTCTTGATTGCGTGTGATATGAAGGGATGCGTGACTTTAGAGAGGAAGAGGGTCGGGGACCCTGCCGTCCAGATTCAACTTTTTGCTACCATGTAAAAGAAGAGAGAAATTCGCGTTGCTCTGTGACCACAACGCATCGCACCGCACGCGCCTTCAGGAGATTCACAGATGGCTGGACCGTGATGTGCCTTCGTGCTTTTTTTGACTGTCACAGTCTTGCAAATCTTTCGTTCACTTAGCAAGCAGCTCCCCCCCTCTTTAGCCCCCTGTTTTTCTTCTTTGCTGTCCTGTCTGTCATCTCGGCCAGCCTGGGCCGCTTGTTCTGGCTTCTTTCGTCGCGCTCATCCACTCATGATTGTTATCGTCTGTGGCTGCTCGTGCCACTTCCACCCGACTCAACGCGTGTGTTGTGTTTCGTTTCTCCTTCTCTCGTGTCTAGCGAGATTCCCTGTGAGTCAATCACGAATATAACTTAGCGGGAAGAGGTAGAGTATACTCACGACTGGCGAAAAATGATTTTGAAATCGAGGTCACAAAATATTATACTTAAACACGTCCACAAACTCACGACTCTGCGAGCTGCTATGCGAAGCTCCAAACCTCCGACGCTGCGAGGTCAGAGCCTTGCACAACATTGGCTCCGATCATGGCAGCGCCCAATCTGACTTGTCAAACGTAGTCGTACCTGCCGGCTCTTTGAAGACGCAAGATGTCCGGTCGTGAACAGTTCAAATTGAACAAGTTAGAATAGAACGAACGGGCAGAAAGACGTTAGGTGGAAGCAGTTGTCACGTGGCACGGTAAGCTGTCTGATCCGCAGGTCACGAGTTGGGACAGCTGGCTCATACTGGTTGGACCAAAAAAAAAGCAGGAGGAAGGTCAAAACACGAAACATGCTCAGAGACCCTCCGTGATCCTTTCGCGTGCTTTCAGAAAATCGGGCAGGAATCAGAGAGGTGTAGTCCGATGCGTGATGCAGGGGAACGGAATTGTTTTTGGCATGTTAATTTTGATCTGGGCTCCGATTCGGCACGACGCGCTTTTTTGTGGGCTCAGCAGGATCAGCAGGCCATCTTGACCGTTCGTGCTCTGCATCTAGCTTCGGCTTTGCAAACCACCATCTTTGTCTCTCGGCCCTGAAATCGTCATCTGCGTACGCTCTCTTCCGCCGCCTGCAACCGCCCACCCGCTCATCCGCTCATACGCGATCACCCACCATCCATTCCCTCGTTCAGCATGTCCGACCCGCGAGCTAAGGGAGGCAAAGGCGGCGCTGCCAACGCCAAGAACGAGCCCAAGAAGCAGACCACCCAGTCTGCTCGTGCAGGTCTTCAGGTAAGCATCCATATTATTTAGTAGCAATCCATCCGCTTGCATCCTTTCCTGGCCAGCAATGCCCATGTCCCTGTCGCACTCGCACTCGATCAGTATTGCAATCTCGCCCACCGACATCAACCTAATCAGCGCATACCACCAACCTCATTGTTGATTCACCGCAGCGGCATCCATCCACCCCCTTATCGACGCGTTTTTGATCTTTCATCCGTCGTGCCGACGCGTAGGCGGCCCAATTAGATCTTCGCAAGCTCCGTCTCGCGTTTGCGGGCTGGATGGACGAGTCTAAGGAGTCCGGCTAAGCTCAAAAGTCGAGATGGGTTTGTCTGGACGTCGCTGCAAGGCATGGACAGGCTCTCGACCATATCGGTGATTAGCGCGCGCATGGGCTGTCTGCGCTGCAACTATCTTGAATGCTCCCAGGCAGCCTGGCTCCTTTGCCGTCGGATTTGATGGATGGCGCTTGGACTTGGACTTGAACGGAAGGCGTTGTGATAGTTGAACATTCCTACTGACATTGATGACTGTTTTGCGCTTTTGTACCCTCATCACTGCTCGGCCCATATCAGTTCCCTGTCGGACGTATCCACCGTCACTTGAAGAGCCGCACTCAGAACCATGTCCGCATCGGTGCCAAGGCCGCCGTCTACACATCGGCCATCTTGGAGTACCTCACCGCCGAGGTGCTTGAGTTGGCGGGCAATGCCTCCAAGGATATGCGTTTGAAGCGCATCACACCACGACACTTGCAGCTTGCGATTCGAGGCGACGAAGAGCTCGACAGCATGGTTCGCGCCACCATCGCCGGAGGTGGTGTGCTTCCACACATCCACAAGACGCTCATCAAGGCGCCAAGCAAGAAGAAGGCCTTGGAATAAGCGATGCGCTAACGCTTTGAATCGTATGGCTCCTGGCTCCCATCACGATTGACAAAGCTAGTCGATAAGATGGTGCCTGGCCAGAACGATGCTTCCATCAGTCCTGCTTCGCTTTTCGTTTTACGTGATTGACCCTGTCCTGTATGTCCTTGTACTGTAGTATTTGTCCCCTAAACAACTCTTCTTTTTGGCCTTTTAGAGTCGGAAGCTGATTGCTCTGCGCGCTGTAGACGAGCCAAGGCGACTTGCACATGAGGCTTTGCGGGGGCGATTACATAAAGGAGTCGTCGCTGTCCATGCCATCATCGTGCTCTTGGTCTTCGTCTGCCGAGGTGGAACCGTTCTGTTTTCCAAGTTTGCGTTCCTCTTTGCGTCGACGTTCTTCCTCCATGGCTTCAGCGGAGTACACTTTGTGCCGCAATAGCAAATTCGAGTCGGCAGAAGTAGATATCAGTCGGTAAGCTTAGAGTCTTTATCTAGGACAAGGGAGAAGGGACGGATCAACCTACGTTTTGAGTAGTCGCGGGCCTCGGCTTCCTCCTTTCTCTTCTTCTGCTCGGCCTGCTGCGCCTTCTTGTCTTCGATCGCCTTGGCCTTTTTCAATCTTCCCTCTTGACGCAGACGATCCTGACGTTCCGCCTCATGATCTACTTGAATCTCCTTCTTTGTCTTGTTTAACCGATTGACCACCGCATTATCCTTCTCCTTGACATGGAACCTCTTCACCTTTCGATCGTTATGGAACGTGACGGCGCCGACCGCCATGTCGCCACTCTTCTTGACATTGGCCCACGGAGTATAGATGACGGTCAAATTCGACTTTTTGTTACCTTCGATCGAATTTGCTTTGACGAGTTGTGAGCAGTCGTTGATCAATGCTTCTGGTATCGCTTCCCAGCTCTCGATCTGGGTAGGCAGACGAAGGTAGACGTGAGCGGAAGAGAGTTTATCAACATGGAACCAGACGTCTCGTTCAAGACCATACTTGAGCAACTCTTCGTTCTCGAACTTGTCTTTGCCCATGTAGATCGTCGCCGGTGGATCCACTGCTGTCGAAGTGAAATAGAGCACCATGTTTGAAGTTGCCAAAGGTGGCTCAAGATGCGACCGTCTCGAACTAGCTGATTTGAGGTTGACCTCGAGGATGTCTTGAGCACGATGGTATCGAATCCCTTACACGTTAGTTAAAAAAAACGTGAAAAGGTTGCTGCAAAAGTCGTGAGTGCCAGGTCCAGTTTAGCTTGTGGAGGTGATCCAGTCACGTGCCTTGATTTGTCGTAGGGAAATTCTGCAGTTGGAGAAGGCGAAGTACGACGCGTGCTGAGCTGCAGCGTTGGATTCGAGTTTGAGAGGGTGTTGTTCTCACGTCTCGGTGTTTGTGTTGCAGATCCAACTCGGGTTACAGCCTGCAACACCGACCCTCTCTGGCTGCTGAGCACCCTCCTCCACCAATACCATCATTATCGTTGTCCTGGAACCCACCAATTGGGCTCAGTATCATCGCTATTCTACTTTGTGAAGACGCTGCCCTCACACGTATAACCGTCATGGAGTCGCAGCTCGCCAACTTGCACCTGGATGGCGGCTCGACGGCAGATCTCAAGCAAGGATCCAGACCGTCACATGCACAGGCATCGCACGGAAACAGACATGTTCATCCTACAAACTCGTCACTCCGACCTCTGGCGCCTTCCAGCTCAATTGCGTCCAACATGGGTATCAATATGGGTGTCAACATGCAGCACTTCAACCGTCTAGCTGCCTCCTCAACGGGGCTCACGAACCCCAACAGCATTGCACAAGGCATGAGCCGAGCTGCGCAGCAGCCGCTCAACGGATCGAGACCTAGCACACAACAACAGCCTACGCAGGCACATATCAAGAGTCGACCTCCTAGCGTTGCTGGCGGACTGAATGCTGCGGCTGGTCCTTCGTATCGTCCAGCGGCGCCTGCTGCTCAATCTACCAAACAACCAGCTAGTGCTGGATCAGCCGTAGCATCGGTTGATTTGGGACGATATGACGGTGGTCTGGAACGCGATGAAGCACGCGGACGTCGAGGAACGATGCAATTCGATCCGCTCACGCTTTCCTCTGCCGATGCTGGGAAACAACATCCACCAACCCGCGTGTGGTCGCTCAAAGACTTCGAAATGGGTCGACCTCTTGGCAAAGGCAAATTCGGTCGCGTGTACATGGTTCGCACTCGCGCTGCACCCAACAAAGGCTACATTATCGCCCTCAAGTGCATGTACAAAAACGAGCTAGTCGAGAACAAGGTGGAAAAACAACTTCGAAGAGAGATCGAGATCCAGATGAACCTCCGCCATCCTCATATCCTTCGACTTCACGGATACTTCCACGATGAGGGCCGAGTCTTCCTCATGATCGAATTTGCTGGTCGTGGGGAGCTCTACAAATTGATGAACAAACTACACGATCGAAGGTTCGAAGAAAAGGTTGCAGCAACCTACATCGCGCAGATGGCAGACGCTCTATCATACCTGCACAGCAAGCACGTCATTCATCGCGACATCAAACCAGAAAACCTTCTATTGGGTATCAAAGGCGATCTCAAGATTGGTGACTTTGGATGGAGCGTTCACGCCCCTGGAAACCGTCGTCAGACTCTGTGTGGTACCTTGGACTACTTGCCCCCCGAGATGGTAAATGGAGAGCAACACGATAAGGCAGTAGACCTGTGGGCATTGGGCGTGCTGTGTTACGAATTTTTGGAAGGTGTTCCTCCGTTTGAAGAGCTGGAAAACGCTCCCGCAGGCACGTACAAGAGAATCAACAACATCGACTTCAAGATCCCTCGACATTTCAGCCCCGAAGCTGCCGATCTGGTAAAGGCACTGCTAAAGAAGAAACCAGACGACAGGCTACCCTTGACCAAAGTGCTGAGGCATCCGTGGATCATGAAGTACGATCCAGATGCTTGTCGTCGTGCGTCTCGTGGCAAAATTCAGTAATCCTTGTTACTCGCACCCTTCTCTTTACTTTAACTTGCATTGCTTATTGCTTATACCACACAATGTATCTCGGATCTGACCAAGATCGCTATACGGAATCTAAGGCACCCATTTACTTCGTGCTTCAGCGTCACTTTTCAACGATTCTTCTTCTGTCATCGACACTGCTCATCGCTGTTTCTGACTCACGCAGCAGCTCGCTCCGTCTCGATCTGCGACATGACACGTGCAGTCCGCTCCTCTTCATCAAAGTCGCCCTCCAACACCCAACGAATCATTTTCCTCGCCGTGTCATCATCCATCTCAGGCCTCCTCTGATCCCTCTCCTCCTCCTCTTCGTTTCCCAAATCCAACTGAATCAACCTTCTCACCACCGCTTCATTCCGCCTCGCTTCGGAATCGTGCCATGCACGCAAGCCTATCCTACAGATCCGATCAGCTCTTTCGACCACTGATTCAGGCACACCGCAAAGTCGGGCGCAGTGACAGGCGTGCGACGTGCCAGCGAAGCCCGGTCGAAGACGATATAGATATGTAAGAGTGCTGTCGGTCGATGTGAGGGTAGGTAGCTGGAGCGTTTGCATGTGCGCACGTTGGATCGGAAGTGTCTCGGGTAGGTGCCGCTCAATCGCTCCTGTGAGTTGTCGAGCAAAGTCGAGAAGCATTAGTTGAGAAACAACAGAAGGTGTTGACGGGGGTTGTGAGACATACGCAGATGGTGAGTTGCAGAAAGAACAATGGGACACTCGATTCCTCGTTCCAAGAACTCGTAGATCGTTGCGATGAACAGTCCAGCACCATCTTGACTCGCGTGTCCACCAAATCATATCGTCACCACGAGTCAGTATCACAAATGACTCAGTATCTCAACTGCTTGGTCTTCATTGGCCTTTTACCGTGTCGTTTGAATCCAGCTTACCATCGCTACGACATTCTCGACCCACCTCATCGAGGATGACCAGACTCCGTTTGGTAGAAATTGCCATCGCTCGATGCAGGCGCCCAAGCTCACGTGTGAACGAGCTGCCTTCGCTCGCCACCGATTCGTCCTGTCGCATCCTCGTCAGAACTGCGACCAAGTAGACAAGGTCAGCAAGCCACCTTTCGCTTTTAACACGTCCAAGCACGTCTCTTGGACTCACTCTTGTCGAACACGCCCAGTTCAGCGGAAGCGGCGGGTACAAAGCTTCCACACTGACACAAGTACACTGCAAGTGCGGCTTGCTGAAGCAGACAGCTCTTGCCAGAAGAATTGCTGTGACGAAAGGGGTTTGTACAAGTCAGTCGACGGTATGTAGCAGCATTCAGCCGAAACGAAATTACTCACGCCCCCGTCAATACCATCAAGCTGTATGTTCTGCTAGCAGGCTCGGCAGCTGTTTCCACCGACCTTTGAGACCTCGGTCGAGAATCTACGTGTCTTCCTGCCAACTGAGAACCGACGTCTTCGGCGACTGCATTGCTTTCTTGTTCTACAGATTCAACCGCAAGACCGAGTCCTCCATGCAGCTCAATGTCGTTTGGAACAAAGCTTTCATCCGACAAAGCCTTGAGTGCGTGCCGGCTACCTTTGATACGTAAAACTTGTTTCTCGACCAGATTTGGTTCTGATAGAGGACAACGGAAAATTCATTGGCGGTTTAGATCCAATTAGTATGTATGGTCTTGCATGCCTTCCAAACAGCACAACACTCACTCTTGAGATCATAAAGAGTGGCGGCGCGAGCAAATGCAATGAGACTTTGAGCAGGAAAGAGAGAACCAAGTTTGTGAGTATGCCATCGTATTCGATTGCAGAGGGATGCTCACTCACCAATCGATCTGGCACAGAGCTGCATGCGCTGCAAGCAGGACTGGACTGCATTTTTGTAGCACGGACTGCAGACTGTCAAGAATTTCAATCTCCTTGTCAACAATAAAGGAAGCTATGTCTCCGAGCTGTAGGTATGACCAGCAGCGGATTTCTGTCAGTTGGAGAAACGGCTCGCCAACATGTTCTTGGGATCCCCATAACTTACGTTGAAATCCAGTTCCGTCATGCGGCTGTTCTTCAGGTAGACGCTGTTGTCATCGAGACCGCAAATTAAGAAGTATAAACATTAAAGTTCAAGCAGCACGGGCAAGTAGAGGAAATGATAAAGAGACGACTCACTATTCGTCGCTGGCAAATTGCTGCTCCAAAGTCGGATCGGCCAGCATATCGATCATCTCTCCTCCCGGAACACAGATCAGGTAGCCGATCTGGGGAAAATAAACCACATGGAGCCTGATTGAAGCAGACAGACAAGTTTGGCGAGATCCGACGTCAACATCACCCGATTGAGATCAACGAGTTGGTTTGAGACTTGCCTGGTGGTGGGTCTGAAGGCAGGCTGTCCGCGAAGGTCCGATGCTACACGGTCCAGCTGCTGAGGCAGACGCAATTGCTGCTCACGCAGCTCATCGAGATGCGTGTCGACACCAGGCCGAACGGTGACTTTCCCTTGCTCCTTGCTGCGGATGATTAAGTAGCATCTTGCTCAGTGAGATAACGGAAACGCGAGGGATTCTGACATAGACACCGGTTCATTAAGCATACCTCATCTCAAAATCAATCTTATTCAAGCATTCAAGTCTGTCAGCTTCGATACTTTACTCGTTGCAGCTCTTCAGTCGGTGTCTGTCTTACCGTACTTCCAATGGAGTCCGTCAGCTGCTGGAGGGAATCGACGACCAGCTGTGACTTCAGCTGGGAAGAATCAGGTCTCCAATGAGTTGAGTCCAGCGCTCTGACAAATTGATCGCCATGGAAATTTCCCACTCACCTGGTGAAGCATCTCGGACTTGGACAGATCAAGACCATTCAGCTCATTGCGGATGGCTATGATCGCATTGCAGGTCTTTTTCGACAAGCGGATCAAAGTTGAAAGGTGTCAAAGTAAGTCACCTTTGGGTTTGTGCGTCTTTGGTTGTGCATAGAACTGATCTCTACCTTGAGCAGCCCGGCCCATGTAGAGGCTGAACCGACTCCCATGTTGAGCTTATAGCAGATCTGAGGGACACCGCCGAGCTCCGCTAGCTGAGATCGGATCTGAATGATGTCGGATGTTGACTCCAGACGAACCAACAGCTCGACGGCTTCGTGCCTTCTAGAGATCTCTAAACGGTTTGCAAGGGGCAACATGAGCCATCTTCTCAATAGGGATTGCGAGACTGGAAGCCGAATCGCGGCCGCTACGACCGGCAAGGTCAGCGTCTGCCATTAATCCGAAAGTTGCTGCGATGGATTGGCGAGGGGTGACTCACATTTTGAGCAGGTCAGGCTCATCATAGCTGTTCAAGTATCTCGAAGATAAATAAGATACGGATGTAAGACGGAGGGGGTCGATCATGCTTGGCGGCTGATTGGTACGAAGCGCGAGTACGCACCAAGTATAGAAAATCCTTCTCGCCCGCGTTTGGCGTGCACGAAGCCATGTACATCGTCGGAACAAATGTTTAGGCTTTTGAGCGTGTTCTCATCGAGGAAGAGATGGTCGTCCAAGCACAAGGGCACCAGAGTAAGGGAGCGGCCGACTTCGCCTCGGGTGCGCAGGCTCGACAAGAGCGGCCCTACGGCTGCAACCTGGACACAGCAATACGGAGCGACAGGAACAACAGACAGACATGTTGGCATCAGCCTGGCCTGTCTACACATTCCGGGCATGATGTTGTAGAAATACGCACAGAGAGGGCAGATTTCGAAATGGCCACCTTTGCGTCGAGGACCACCCGAGCAGACAAGGACTCTTGCTCGTTCCGAAACAAGTCAGAATGATCCCGACTCGTTGTGTATCGGCTGAATACTGTTGCCTCTTCAAGACTAGAAAGCCCCACTGCTACCTGGAAGAACTTTGCAGGACGTACGTCCAGGATGCTTCGGTGCTGTTCGGCTGTCCACATATCAATATCAACGGTAAGCGAGCAAGGTTGACGAAAATTTAGCGAAGTACAGATTCCTTGAAGCGAAAGTTGGCCGCTGGTATGGACTCGTCCGACCTTCCAAACCTGCAGCGCCTCACTTACCAAACTTAAGTAGCATGTCACGAAGCGATTCTGGACACCTAGAAGACACTACGACGAGTTCGGGACGAAACTGAGATAACACTGTTTTCAAAGTGATGAGGCAAGATATTCAACGGGCTTAGGATTTGGAAAATGACACCTGGGAAGTTATGCTCACAACTGCCCACCAAACCGTAAGAAGGATGACCGAAAGCAGGTATGTTGTTTCCAATGACGGCAGCTGCTACTTCTGGCTCGGGATTCTCGCTGAGAGGACCGATGTCTCTGGCGGCAGAGACAGGATCACGATCGTCGAAGGCGAAGGCACAGGGAAGTTCTTCGCAAAGTAACAGCTGCTGCTCGTCGTTCAGATAGACAGCACAACCCATTCGGCCATGCAGGACTTCGATGGCCAAGGCCGAGGTTGGGTCGCTCTGCTGATTGACAGAGGCATGGGTGTCGTCTTGAACTGGGAAGGAGGCAGCTGCGATTGTCTCGCTTGCAGAGCCTAGCGCCTGAGAGTGCGTCACGGTGCTCATAATGATCCAAACGTACATGGAGCGACAAGCACAGGCACGACTCGAGCCTGATAGCAACGTCTCTTTTATGCTTGTAAAATACTGAGGTGAGTGCCTGCTTGCCGACATGCAAGCCAATCAACGGAGGAAAAGCGTGAAGGCATGTCATGGTGCGTCTGACCTCGGCCTCTGAGCCGACAGGGATACCATTGACTGATGTTGCCATAGAAGCCGCAAGGTAGGGAAGATGCAAACAATACCGTAACATTTGCAGCAGGTGCTGATCGGGAGCCAACTTCGGAATCTGCTCCGAACCTCGCCGGATCAGCCGATGATGAGCCGTGGCCAACAGCGAACTGCACCTGTCCACGCGCTCACTGCTTGTATACAGTATTTTGGGTCATAACAATCACGAATCACGAATCATGAATGGGTGCAGAGAAGCCATTAGCGACATTCGTGATTCACGATTGCATATGTCGATGGCGCTAACTATCTCAGTTCTGTATTATCCCACATCAATCGTGAATCACTGCCCTGAAAATATGTTAGCCGAAAGTGGGGACAGAAGAACAAACGCAACTCAGGTTAAATCGTGAACACTCCTGTGACTGCTGAGGCGAGGGTGCATCTGACAACTGTGCAGATGTACAGCTCGATGCAGCGGCAGCGCACATCGCCGATTTAAAAAAAGGACAAATTGGTGCGTGGTGCAGGCAAGTGATTCCCACACTATCCGTGCCGCAGCGGTTCCTCTTTAAGCTCATACAAATTCCCGAACAGGTCGCTTCACGATGATTCGACGTGTCGGGCTGGTTATGGCGGATGCTGGCGAGCCTGAAAGAGCCTGACCATGCTCGGCAAGGACGTGGCAAGCCGTCAAGTAAGCGTGAACCAGATATTGCCTATGTTTACTCAGTCTCTCCACTCGTGACTGTTTGGTCATGTCGGGTGGGTCCCGTTGTCTTCTCGTTTTGCCTGAAACGTGAAAGTACGAAGCACGAAAAGGCTTTCATGCCAAGTTGAATCGTGAATCACAACCGCACAAGTTAAGTTAGTCACGACTGTGCACGGTGGCAACACACACAGTCCCGAGTTTCACATTTTCCTCTACCTGCTTCAATCGTGAATCCCCAATTATTGACTCTTGCTCGGCTACGGTTCCGAGAGATCAATTAAGTTAGATCTCAGTCCTGTCGCACATCGGCTTTCCAGAAAAAGAAAAGACGCCGTCATGCTCAGCATGTTCTGCGCGCGTTTTCTGTCTGCTCAAATCTGTGAATTGTGAAAGTGATGGCTGACAAGATGCGAACCAAGCGTGAAGGTCGTCGCAGTCATAGAATATAGCCGCTGCCCAACCGATTTAGTGTCTCGCATACTGCAACAAGCGCTCAGCTTGCCATGCGATTCACATTCGTGATTTATTCCATCTTACACCTTTTCGACAACCTCGAACAAATTATACGTTCAAGCTAGTCGTGAGTCCTCGAGTGTGAGTAATCAATGTCGTCTCCGTCCGCTTCAATGGCAAATTCCCCTGAATCCATCACAGTTCCATTCCAGCCATCGTCCTTCCTCACCAACACTCAGCCGCAAACACCTGCACCGACTCTTTGCCAACTTTGCCAGATCACTGTCCAGCTCAGTTACCAAGGATAGAGCCGAGCTAAACAATTCGCATCTTGGCGCCATCAGATAGAGACATGACTGCAACCTCGCTCCTCCTGCACCTCTCGTCTCAAACCATCTCAATTCCAGGTCGGATCACAACCTCTCAGCGCGCTGTCGAATCAAGTTGACGAGTTGGAAGAGAGGCATGTCACAAGTAGCTTAGATTTGCTGCTTCAACAGACCCCAACCTCCTCAGCTCGATCTGAATGCCTACATTTCACACAGAACATGACGAGGAAGATGCCCATCGATAACCGCGACCCGGATCGCTTTTTCGAGAATCCCATGTCACCACCTCAATGGAATTCGTCTGCATCATCCACTTCGTTCACTCTAGCAAACCACGCTGATCCTTCACGTTTACCCTACGACCCTCGCGATAGTGCCGATCATGCTTGGAACCTGCGTCCGCTCCAGTACACTGGCCTGGCTGGTAGCTCTAGCGCATGGCCTGCTCACCATCGCAGCCCCTCACGTCTGACAGAAGGGTATCCGCGCGTGCATCCCGTTGATGGCACGACGATGGCGGCAACCAATTACGACGGTGCACCTGCTTTTGCAGCAGCAGAGACATCAACAAAGCCTCCTTCGATGGTCTCGTCTGTTCACATGCAGCAACGCAGAGCCTCAGATGAAGAGTGGCAGAGGCACCAACTAGAACCCCATATCCCGAGAATCAAGCACGCCCCCCTGACAGCTTCATCATTTCACGATCCCGCTTGGAAGCATCGCGAGATCGTCCTGAGCACTACGTCAGCTAAAGCAACTCCATCAGATTCTGCTGCGGCTAGTCCTGATGCGGATCCTCCACGCGCTCGAGTGGCCTGCAGCTTTTGTCGAGTTCGAAAGCTTCGATGTGATGGTGCAACACCCTGCCGACACTGTGAGCGTCGCGACATGGACTGCGTCTACGCTCCAGTCAAAACCAAAGCAAAGCCTTCTGGACGTACCTCTTCTGGCCCAGGCAGACACCCGAACGAGACTGGTCAGAGCGGTTCCAGCCACGATCGAGGTACCAAGCGCTCCGTTTTGCCAAATGCGACACACAACAGACAAACACCCTCGTTCACGAAGTCGGACACTTCGAGCGAATATTCGAAGCGAGTCAAACTGGCGGGTGGCTCATTGCGTCGAACCTCTTCAGGCGAGTCGTCCGACCTCAGCTGTGATTCGAGCTTGCAGAGCTTATCTACTCCGAGCAGCAGCATGCCCGGGTCCGATCTTGCGATGATCCAGAACAACAATATACAAATACCCATGGAACCCACCTTCGGTAATCAGGACGAGTGGTGGAATGATCTGCTCGGCATTTTTGGACGACCAAGGCTGAGATCAATGCGTGTTATCCAGCATCTTCTCACTCGCTTCGTTCAATCCAACGCGGTCTTCTTTGGTTTGCTCCACGCACCCACCCTTCTCGAAGTTGTGTCGGGCAATCGAGGTCACACTCGTGCGGAGCCAGCCCTGTACCTTGCTGTCTTGGCCGTATCGGTGTGCGACATGCATCAGACTCGCATCGCAGACGAACGCACCTCAGACATGCGCTCAGCCAGCGAGGCTTCACGGCGGCTTGCTTTGCAATTGTCGACCATGGCTGCCAGCTATTTGCAAACATCGCTTTCCAGCGGAACTTCTCTTACGCCTTCTGTAGGTCAAGCTGCTAGCATTCTCGCTTTGACCCAGCCAGATGGCAGTTCCCAGCAGAACGACCTGATCCGACTTGCGGAGAATGTAGTCCGAACGCTCAAATTGCATGAGACAATTTCTTCACGTGAAGCGCTGCTCGAGGATAGCGAACCGGAATCGCCCCTATACTGGTCTCGGCCGCTCACTTCCTCCTCTCCCGAGTCCGAGGTCAAGTACGAATCTATTGTTCGACTTTGCTGGACGGGCATCAGTCATCGGTTTCGCAAGTACATTGCCGAGCCGGATCAAGGGTTTGGGGATATCGACCTGCCCGAGTTTATCCAAGGTCTGCGGCCGATGGCTTTTTGGCAGCCCAGCCTACTACCAGAGGATCTACCACCGCCGTTCTTTCACTCGCAAGATCTCATGCGCAGGTCGGCTCGTCTGTCACGCTTGGCTGTATCGCTGGCGCAGTTGGAAAAGATTAAGCAAGTGGATCGGACAGAGCCAGGGGATGCGCCATCGCAAGAGACACTAGAACAAGTCCACGAAATTCTACAGGCACTCGACCAGCTTGAAAGGTCTTTTGTTCGACACAGGCCACGATCGGATGCAGAGAGGCAGAGCGTTCTGGGACGGACGCTGCAGATGTTTTGCCGAATGCACGTTTGGATGCGATTGACGGTCTGGCGCAAGTACAACCTGTGGAATCAGCCAATTTCGTCGTCAGAGAAGGCTGAAAGCGGACAATTGTTGCTACAGCAGCATCATCCGACAGTGGAGTTCTGGCTGACAATCGTGCACGAGATGGTCGGCCGCATGCAGGACGATATGAATGCGCACGTGGTGGACGGAACGGCGTTAAAGACGAGCGTATCGGACGTGGATTCATTGGTGAGACACGCGATATGTGCGTGCGATTTGGTGGTCGCAACGCAGAAGAGGGAGCCGATTGTGGGGTTGGTGGATGCAGCGTTGAACGCATTGAAGAGAATATTGGCGCATGCAGAATTGAACGTGGGCGTCAGGGATGCTTTAAGCGTGCCAGAGGATGTGCGTGCCAAGATTGGCAAAGCGGAGGCGCGAAGGGTGGCGCTTGAAGAGGTGGATCACGCACGCGAGCATACAATGGAAGGTGATGTTGGCGACGCCAAAGTCGGTCGGTTTTGACTGGCGGATATAGATGCGAAAGCGAAAGGGGAAGGACGGCGCGATTGCAGGGACATCTGACCATGGGTGTTGAAGCGATCGAGAGACTTGGCAGAGGCGGCTAGGATCGCTGTGGATTGCTGCTGAGCAATTGATCGGCATCGTCAAGCGTCCACCCACGAAAGACACTGGCACGTCTCGAGTTCATGCACATTCCACATTCGTGATTCACGACTGACGCATCACATGCTCCGCAGCGCTTCTCAGTGCAATCACGAATGTGCTTTTTCACTCTTACCTTCTCGTCGGGCTGTGTCATGCTGTATTCGAGCAAGGAAGGAATCTCGGCGTGTTCGTCACTTGGACGGGGCGTTTGCAGTGTATCGTACAGTATCAAGACAGAGCGCTCTGGAGGGCGAGAAAAGGTCCGTTGGAACACAGGAAAGGAAGCCAATAAAGAGAAGGAAACACGAGAAGGAAACAAGACGAGACTGAGGCGGATCAGCAGGAGTGCGACGAGGATCACGTGGAAGTGTGGTTTAGGCGTGAGCGTATGCGGAGAAGGATGTTAGCGTTAGCGCTATTCAACCGTTGATCAAGCGGATGGTGAGGTAAAGGGTGCTGCCGATGAAACGGATGCACGCCATTCCAGCGACGAAGATCAAGACGAGGACCATGTACACCTTGGTCCTTGTGACGCCGCCTGTATCGCTGAACGTGCCGGCGGCATCGCCATTCAAGATGAACGCGGCCAAGACACCGTTACTGAGCGCCCAGGCGAGGACGACGTTGGTTCTGATGTTTTTGTAGTAGTCCATCTGACGAGCTTCCTTTTCGGCGTTGCTGGCGTCACCACGGATGATCATCGGTCTGGTCCTCAAGTTGTTGAGTGCATCGTCGTATGCTGTATCGATGTCGGCTTGAGCTGTAGGCAGCGTGATCTCGACGGTTCCTTTCGATGTGGATACCACGGCGCCCAAATCGGCGCTAATCGAGGTGTCGCCTTTGGTGCCCCAGGAGAAGTCGTGCAAGTTGCAAAACGCGTAGATGTTGAGGATGTTGATGTAGGTCGGTGCAAGCAGAAGGTACTGGAGGAACGACGTGATCAGGTGCAAAGGATCGCACGCGAGAAGCGACGAGATCAGATACACTCCGTACGTGGCCAGAAGCGAGACCACCATCTGAGCATAGATGGCATCGTGTTCTACTCGAGCGACGACCTTGCTCAAACACAAGACGGCGGCAACCATCATGTACACGGTAAGCAGAGCAAACACGACGACGGCAGCCCAGTACTTCCACTTGCTTCCCTGCGGTCGGTTACCCATCGCGAAGATGAAGCTCGATACCACAGTACCGAGATAGATGTACTGCATAAACACATTGAATACGCCAATGCCGCGGAGCTTGAACGTCGGGTCTTCCAAAGACGTGGTGAGGATCCGGAAGAAAATGTAGTAGTTGGCCAATCCGAACCATGCAAAACACATGTTGACAAAGCTGTAGAAGCTTTCGAACACAAGCAGCGACTTTCGCCAAACATTGTGTCCGGAACGCACGAATTGCGCCGTGTGGTAGAGCGCGTAGACGGCGGCGAAGAAGGATCCGTTTAACCAACGACGTCGCTGACTGATGAATTCGGGGAGTCCCTCGGGAACATCGGTCACTCCACGAGCTGATTTCACGTACTTCAACACCCATCCATGCCCACGTTTCGCCGCCAACTCGAAGCACAAGATTCGATCTTCGGCGAGGTACATGTTGGATGTGAAGACGTCAGCGTCAGCTCCCAACAGGTTTTCGCCTTTGAAGTAGGAAGCCAGAGGTCCATGGCCAAATTCGTCGTTCTGCAGCGCGATGTAGCGGTAAGCGGAGAATGCACCGGGAAGCACCGAGATGTATCCCATGACACTCTCGGTAGTCTTGTCGAGGATGTTGCTGATCTTGTACTCAAAGTTCTGCGCTGCTACGAGTGGATTTAGGAGCAAAGGTCCCACTCCCCATTTGCCTTTGGTCTCGGCGCAGATCTCTCCACATGCGCCGGCAACGTTCGAGTTGAGATCAAACGATTTCCACAGGTAGTAAATCGACTTGTTCTCCGGTCGTGTACCTACGTCCAACAAGATGGTGACGTTGGGTTGCAGGATAGGGCAGAACGCGTTGAAGAACCATCGATGCGAATTGATCTTTTTCGCGTTCTTCTCCTTCAAGCAGAAGATGATCTGCATTGGAACCAGCCCTCTTTCGGCGCCTTTGAACTGCAGGTTGGAATCGATCGAAAGTTGGGTCGTGTATTCGTAAAGATGCGCACGTACTTCTTTGCCATCGACCATGTTTTTCGCCACTCCGTCTTGGTAAACTCCTAGTGCGGCGAGGCAGTCGAGCACTCTAGGGTGAATCTTCTTGCGCCCGTCCGAGATGATGGCGACCACCACTTTTTTCCAGCCATCTTTGCCCCATGTGCGTGACTTGTTGCGCGAACAGAGGTGCGCAATGTTTTTCATGACGCCGTGGAAAGTTCGACAGAAAAGCACCTCGTCTTCGTTGTACATGGTGATGGCGATGAAGAGTTCCGTGTGTCGACCGTACAGCGCTGGTCGAAGCGTGAAGGATTCGCTCGCGAAATCGTCCGGATCGCAGGTGACGGCCGAATAACGCATCGTGGTGAATTCGTCTTCGGCTCGTCGCGTGAGGAACGTCTGCAACTTGGTCGGCACGGGGCAATCCAGAATGAGGTTACCTTTGGTGAGGCGTACGTTCTTCTTGGTCTTGTGCCTACGAAGCTGAGCACCGCGTGCTGGAGCGGGACCAAAGTGTTGCGTGTCAAAGTGGTTATCGCCAAACTGACCGGTAGGTCCAGCCATACCGGCGCCACCATAGGCAGAGTTTGGGTCATAGCCTTGGCCGTTGTCGCCTCCGAAAGCAGAATCACGCGTCAAGACTCGGTATGGATCTTCGGCGTCCTCATCCTCGTCGTCGTCATCGTTGCGTGCAACTTGAGCATATGGGCTCTGCAAGTACGCGATACCAGCTGCTCTTCCAAAGGGAGAAGTTCCGGCTGCCGCTGAATCCGGACGATCATATGCATACTTTTCATCATGCGCCGAGCTAGGCGAGTATTTTGTCTCGGCATCGTCGTCGTCTTCATCGTCTTGGCCATGGCGGTGAGCTAGCGATGAGTAGTGTCCAGCGGCGCTCTGGCTGTAGTATGTATATTCTCCATCGACGGAGCCTGACAGGGGAGCCTGGGAGTGCTCGGGTAGCGTGGCAAGGTGAGCTGATGGGCTTAAAGCGCCTGCCGCGGGCGGTGGGCTAGCGAGCGCATACGCTGCTTGACTGTAAAAGCTCTCGCTGAGCCCAGGCATGCGAGACTGCTGCCCATCTCTCGGATCCACGCTGATGCTCATGTGTTGCTGCTGCGGTGCATGAGCAGACACTTGCTGATGCGAGAGGGGCAGAATGGATGCCGGCGAGGCAGATGCAGCATGCGCATCCGAGAAGGGAGACGTATGAGACGCCGAAGATGCTGCGCCGGATGCTTCGTATGGGTTGACAAACGATGTGTTGGCACCACTGCCGACAATCAGGTCGGGATCTGGATAGTATGGATATGGGTCTTGATCGTCCTGTGCGCGAGCCGCGCCGGCCGAAGCCGGTCTCGAATAATAGGCCATGTTGCGTTTGGCGATCAACACAAGAATACAGGCGACGGATGTTCAGCTACGGGAGAGATGAATGTGGTGATGGTAAGAAAGACGACGGGTCGTCTCGCCACGAGCAATATTCGTAAGAAAGGGAGAAAAGAGAAAGCAAGAGAGAGCAAGTAGGATACAGATGATAGAGAAGCGTCAAGGAGGAACCAGGCAAGAGGAGTGTGCAAAGTGAAAGCGACGGCGACTCAAGCAGAGCGAGCTGGCATCAAGAGGTGTGAGCGTGGATGCCGCCGAAACCAAAGACAAGGCGTAAAGGGGGTCGAGGGGTAAGCAAGGATATGTAGAAGCTCGCACAGCCAAGCGTCATGCGTGATGGCCTTCTTGATCGCAGATCCAACATGTTGCGCTCTGCTTGACAGGAGGCTCTAGTCGTAAGATGTAAGTCGATAGAAGCGAGGTGTTGGTTTCTCTCTTTCTCTCATTTTCCTGCGCCTCCGCCATACGCTGCGCCATTTTGCAGAATTAAATTGAAATTTCTCCGGCGTTGACGCTCATCGTAGCGCAGCACCAGTGTGTAGACAATTCACCACCCATAACCCCCTTACTGTATTTGTGACTAACATGTACATTCATGATTTACGATTAACAAGTCAGCCCGTGTTGAATGACACTTCTACTCCTGTCCAATCGTGAATCCAGATATGTCCGACACAACTCGTTTGCGACGCTTGTGCTTGCACATTGTGCTGTTGCCGATGAAACACCGCCAGCGATGAGATTGCAGCTCGAAATGACGCCTGGAGGTACGTAGTCGGGGGGATGCATGAGACAAGTAGCTTCGCATTCACGATTCGTGATTGCAGTGCGGGGGCAAAGATACTCCTACCTGCTCGATGAAGCGTACGAGCAAGCAAGCAGCCAAAACGAAATTTTCAGTCAAGTTAGGGGTCTCTTGCAGACGTGTTCAGGGTTCAATAAATCACTGAATCATGGAATCACGAATCTGAATGGCAGCGCACCGGCACACGGCACCACCAAGCCCCTGTCTCATGTCACATCAGGAATCGCGGTAACTGAAGTCAACTCTAGCTTGACGCTTTATTTTCCAACATTCGTGATTCATGATTCACGATTCAACTTCTAGGTACGTGTTAACCGCACGTGACCAGCTTGCCCATAACGGTGCCATCTCTTCTGCCAACCGACTCCAGCAGTGAGGAGGACTCCCATACCCTTTGTTGAGATTCGATCATCTCTGTAATATTGTCACTTGATGAGATGGATCGCTGCCACGCAAGCAAACAGCAGTGGCGATTGCCAATACAAGCATTGTGAAGTCTGGAGTGCACACGACGTTATGCGAAAGTGACGATTCTAGTCGACACTTATGTTGAGCTGCGCTTCACCGATCTGAACCCTGACGCTGCGCTCCGAGTTCCAGTGGAACCCGATCTTGTCGAACCCGACAAACTCTTGCTCCTGGTGCTGATTGCGGCGACGCTCCATCTCGGACCTACTCTGCTGATCACCTACGTTGAACAAGAACGCCTTGTATGCCCCATCAGTCAGCTTTGTATCGGTCGCACCTTGTCTTGGCATCTGGCCTGGCGAAAAGAAGCTACTAAACCCAGATGCCGTTTTCCACACCAGCACTCGGCCTTCATCCAGACTCATTGTGACTAGTCTCTTTCCGTCCACACTGAAACTCACCGCGTCAGCACGGCGTCGATGGCCTTCTAGCACGTATAGCCGTGTAGCTGTTTTCAGATCGTACACGATCACCGCCCCTTCGTGCGTACCTACCGCCAGCCTCTGTCCTCCTCCGAAAAAGCTGACGCTTGGATAGGTAGAAACAAGTTCAGTGATTATGACCGTAGCAGCGTGGACTACGGCTTCTCGCATCGTCGTGTGCGTTGGATCCAGCGATTTCACCACTGCCTCTGCCAAGCGAGGAAGATTCGCCACCAGAACACCAGGTCGCTTTCGCACCATCAAGGCCACCAACCGCATCGTTGCTGAGCAGTGCGCCGCAGAGCGTGCGTGCAGAATGTCGAGCGAGAGCGTCGTCATGAACAGCGGCGTATTTTCGGCCGCTATCTGGAGCGTCGCTTCTCTTGCTAGCGTCCGAAGATCTCCGTCTGCGCTCGTGCTCGAGCTCGACGAAGAGGAGGTGAGCGTACTGAGCGCAAACAACGATCGAACCACCTCCGTTGCATCAAAGTAATGCTGCCACATGGAGAATCCATTTCGACACAGTTCGATCGCTACGGCAAGTGTTTGCAGCTCGTGTGGAGTCCGCATTTCGTTACCGCGATCCGAGACAATAGCTGTGTGGATGGTGCCCGCAATATCCTTGAGCGTGCGTGGCGAAAGGCTCGTATACCGCTCCACTGCGATGCTGCCCATCAGAGCCAGAGCGCGCGTCCGAAGCTCGGCATCTTGCATGGTATTGGATGCAGCTTTCCCGTCTACGAGAGCCTTTGAGTTTTGTGTGGATGTCTTTGCCGACATCATCAAGCCTTGCCATCGACTACACAGCTCGTCGAGCTCGCTTTGCTCAAGACGAGCAAGTGCGCCTTGGAACATGCTTCGACTAGCATTCTGCAGCTCCATATTGCTGTCCAACCAATACGGCACCAGCTCTTCGAGCCTCACACCGCGGTAGCCGACTCCAACCAGAGTTGAGAGACGAGCTTCATTCTCGACAAAGCCTTGAAGATCCACCGCCAAGCTCTGAAGCTCGTTGACGTGGCTGAGCACGCGCAGGAGCGCACATGCCACCACTAGTCGTAATGTTGTGAGCCGACTGCTCAGCTTCCACGCCTGTTTTACAGAGACCCCTAATTTTGCTGCGTTTTTGCCAACCGATTCGCCAACCATGAGAGCATCAGGTGTAGAGTGCAGGCCAACACTGAATGCAGAAGGGCCAAAGTCTTCCAGGTCAAGCAAGGCTGCGAGCTTCGCGTCCATGTCTGGATCAAGGCCCGTAGGAAAGACGGTCGGCAGCAACGGTCGGATGATGTTGACAGCTTTGCGTGCAGCTGGTGAGCCCAATCCGACCGAAGTCTCATCTTGGTTCTGCTCCACCTCCGGCTCCGACCGCAGAGTTGCCGATGGGTGGAGCGATAGGTTGTTCGTCGACCCGCTTCGAGGAGCCGTCTGCGGAAAGTCCTCTTTCGCCACAGGCTGGCCGCTTCCGTGAATAGCTCGCGCAGCTGCTTCGATCGCACGCCGAAAGTCCACTAGCAAAGACGCCGCGACACCATCACGCGCCGAGGCAAGCTGCGATAGTACGCCCGTGGTGCCCGAATGCAGTGGACTGTATGGCTCGATGTTCTTGACTGTCCACCAACCTTTTCCATCCTCGACCAGAGCTTGCGCTTGATCTGTAGCAATGCTACGGCGCAGTTCTTGCGAACGCAGATCCCATACGCGCGCCTTATCGTCATCATATGTCAACAGCAGATCATCGACACGCACTGCCAACGACGTGAGACGCGCGCCTCTGCCCGGAACAGTGTACAGCAATCGAAAGCCTTCAAGCAGTACGATCGTAACCGAGCTGTCTGCACATATGCAGGCGACACATCCGTGGAGGCGGATGGTGTTATCCTCATCGCCAAAGATGACAAGCGCTTCGATGGGCGTCGTCGAGACCGAGAGAACAGCTTCGAGCTGTGGGACAGAGATCGGGATCCCGTCCTGTGGCGCAGATGTGTTTGCTTGCCAGAATCCAACTTCGCCTTGTAGCGTTCCACCGATGATGAGGCGCTGGCCCGATCGAGGAGCAACAGCCGAGCGAAGAAGACATATCTCGTGATCTGCACCAAGGCTGTTGCCGACGCATGAAGCTTGGCTCTGTCCTCTATGCCTTGCCACTCCAAATCCGCCCAAAGCCCCAGCTGCGATGGATGTCAGTGATACAATTCGGATGCTACCCGAGCTCGCAACTGCGATCCTTTCAAGGCTGAGAGGCAGAAGCGCAGTGATAGAATCAGGTTCAACACTTTCCGCATCGTGGCCGTCCTTGATTAGCCATGACTCTGAGCCTGGAGAAGCGAGCAGATTCTCCATCTGTGATGTGGTCAGATTGACTGTAGCAAGCTCACTCGCTACCTGCAGGTCTTCGGCAGCCACCGATTTGTCCGACGCGAACGCCTGAAGGAGGAAAATCTTTTCGAGCAGTTCTCCAGATCCCGGCAAATTCCAGGCGAGACAGAGTCGACTTGACCAACAACTCGTGAGCACACTTAGTCTTGCCTTGTTTGTATCGAGACCGAGATGGTCCTGCTCTACATGTCCCGAGAGCGATGTCGCCAGGTCCAAACGTACCAGGCCCGACGTGGTCTGTATAAGCAAATACTGTCCGTCACGACTGGACCCGCAGATGCTCCTAAATTGGCCAGTTGTGGCCTCGTGCATCAATTGAGTCGATCCGTTTGCGGTATCTAGGACAGAGAGTCGAGTCGGAGATAGCACTATCACGCGATCTGCTGAGACGTGCACCTTGTCTGCTTGAGCATCATCGCCGGAGAGACACCACGAATCGTCCGTTGAAGAGTCGTCGTCGGCAAGTTTGTCCAAGACAAAACCCTGTGGCTGTTCTTGTTGACTCGTCGTATGAGCCTGTGGTTGCCTGTCTTCTGCGCCGGGAGTCAAAATGCGTATGCGCTGCTTCTGGAGCTTATGCTGGGACTCGCTGAACCAGAGCAGCTCGAAATGATTCTGTGAGTCGATAGGAAAAGCGGCTTTCGGTATGCTAGTTGCAAGCACATCGTAGATGGGCTCATGAAGCAAGAGTCTTCCATCTGACAAGTCCACGAGGAGCACCGAAGAGGAATGAGAATCCCAAAGCAAAGCCATGGGCTTGCTGTTGATTGCGAAAGTCTGAACCGATCCGTGCAGCTTGGCAGCATGGGACTCGCGCAATCTGGAATTGGTCGAGGCATCAGGCGCACTCAGTGCGGCTCGAAGCATCGACCGCCGCATGCTCGCGTCGACGCTTGTCATCGGAGGTCTTGGTGAAGCTCTGGCGGATCCTGCTGGACTGCGCGTTAGCGGTGTACCGATGGCTGCGGGAAGCTGCCTACTCAGCGCATGCATCATTCCCAACGATGCCGTAGCATCTTTCGAGGTCGTTTCGAGCGTCTCTGAGTTGACAGCAGCAACATCGACAGTCGTTAAATCCGATTGCCAGATCATTGCGCCGTCAAGCAAGGACCACAAAGAGATGTACCCAGCTTCTTGGATCACCAGCACAGCCGTCTTGTTGTAAGATAATCGAGCCGTTGTCGAAGATGTCGGCATATCTTGGCCGTCCTCGTTTCTTGGTTGCAAGGGGACGAGTCGAAGAGCGACAACAGGTGATCGATCGCGGGTGTAAAGAGACATGAGCTGGCTGAAAGTACCTCGGCTTGGATCATGAAGCCACGCATCCATGACTGAAGGCTGTATCAAAGTGTTGAGACGGGCTGCTTCCTGTGTCTTTGAGTCCTCTGCCACGGCAGCAAGGGCTTCGACAGAACGGGTACCGTTCGAGGTTGTAATAGGGGAATGCCGTGACTCGCTACTTCGCTTGCGATGAAACGACTGACGACGGGAGTGCTCCTTTGAAGACTGCGCAGGCGGTGAGGCCGGCTGCGACTGCGACTGCGAATGTGAATGTGAATGTGAATGTGAATGTGAATGTGAATGTGAATGTGAATGTGAATGTGAATGTGAATGTGAATGTGAATGTGAATGTGAATGCGAATGTGAATGGGACGAGAAGCCGAGTCGTTCAATCACACCGCCCACTACGCCATGTTGATGATCATTGCGTTCAGCTGCTGCAATTTGTAGTTCCAACCGATTCTCTGCCTGTTCTCCAAAAGACCGCCCTGCAGTATGACCCATTGCAGTCACATTAGATTGGAGGCTGTTGACGGGCAAGCCTTCATCGATCTGCACATTCGCTGCGACGGTGGAGCTGATGGAGGCAGCAGAGATGATGGAGCGCGTTGCAAGAGATGAGCGATCGACGTGCAGAAATGTGTTAAGGAAGGAGCTTGGCTCATGGCTGGACGATGAGATGGGTTTGGTTGCGACCGAGGATGTCAATCTGATGGAAGATGCTTCGACATCGGGGCTACGTAAGCGAGAAGGGGTTGAGACATCGGATGAGCGACGAGAGGCGGATCGACTTAATTGCTGCGAGAGGTTGGCAGAAGCAGAAGCAGAGGCGGGAAGCGAGTCTTCTGTGGTACATAGTTGCTGGTCTTTGCTCGATAGTGAGTCGTAGTCCTCGACACGGCCGTATGCGCGATATACAGAAACGGTACCGTCATCTCGGCCAACTAAAACGATGCGGCCAAGACTCGGGTCGTAGGTAGTAGGATGAACTGTTGATGCAGTTTTCTGCTGCAGATCGGTCGGGAACAAGCCGTTAAAGGCGTACGGAGCAAATGAGATGGACGGATCCCACTGGTCCAAGGATACCGCCCATGTCGGATATGTCAGTCTTTCGCTTTGAAGGTAAGAGTAGCTGGTCTGTGCTGAGTTCTCGTCCCACGACAGAGCTGAAGTCGGTGCAGCAAGCTTTGAAGCTGAAGGGGAGAAAGGCAGTCCCCACTCCTGCGCGTCAGCTTCGAGCTGTCCATAGTCGATTACAGGTGTTGCTGTTTTGATCGAATTCTGTGCTCGTGATGCCGAGGAGGACAGACGTTCTCCGGAAGAGCTTTTTGAATGATTTGGGTTGAGGAGCGCTCGATAGCTCGGACGATCAGGTTTCCAACGCCTGCGATTGGAATTTGACGCAGGATCATTTTGCTTTAGGACGAACGGCAGCGACAGAGGCGTGACCGTCGTCATACTGGTTGTTGTGTCACGCCGTCTATGATAACGGAAATGTCGTGACGGCGATGCCGTTGATGACAGGATGTGACGGTTCGTTGAAACGCCAAAGTGAGAGTCACGAGTCAGTCACAAGTCACGAATCGTGAGTCGTGAGTGTCACTTTGCGCACAGTCCTCCTCCACGCCAATCACGAATCTTGAATCGAATCGGTGATGCGTGTGGCGCACGACCTCGTTCCTCACGCCTTGGACCTACGATCTTTTTGGGGAGTGTTAGAAATGTGTCGATTTAGGATTCAGTCACGAGTGAGTCGTGAGTGGCACTCGCCACGCGCACATCATAAATCACCACGAATCACGAATCACGAATCACGAATCGTGAATCTCACGGTCTATTCACGATACACGATCTCACGGTTCATGGTCCTGCTACTCACAGTCACGACTCTGTAACTTACTGGTGCTGCCATTCGCGATTCACGATTGCAACCGAAACAGTCTCGAGATTTACTGTAAGCCTGGTCGGACTTGCAATCAAGAATCACGAATACTCTCAGAGGCTTTACCCCGCTCTAGGTGGACCCTGTGTCTGCTCTAATTCTGCTCTGATCAATCGTGAATTGCCGACCAAGCTTGCCGACGTCGTTGCCAGCTTTTCTAGAAGAGCCCTGGAGAATGTTTTGTGACGAACCACGACATTTAACCCACTAAGCGCCCCCTTGCTCATCATGTCGTTCCTCTCATCCTACGCCAACAGGCTGCAAGACGGTAGGGTAGCCCTCGCCGCTGCAGCTGGCACAGCCTCACTCCTCTACCTCGTATCCAACTTTCGGTTGCGCTCCAATTATCCCAAGGTTCTCAAAGCGCCTGCCAAGATCTACGAGCAACCGTACCCCGCTGACATCTTGCCGAACGGTAACGATCTCAACACGCCGTATGGAAGCATTCGGTATTATGAGTTTGGTCCTAAGGACGGCAAGAAGCTGCTCTTGGTGCATGGCATCTCAACACCCTGCCCTGCTTGGAGCTTGATCGTTCCTCACCTGATCAGAGCAGGGTACCGCATTCTGTGCTTTGACCTGTTTGGCCGAGGCTACTCCGACTCGCCACAGGTGACGCACAATGTAGCGCTGTTCGTTTCGCAGATCACTCTGCTCCTCACACATCTGCCACACTGGGACAAGTTCGATCTCTGCGGCATGTCATTAGGCGGACCAATCGCTGCGCACTTTGCTCACTACTATCCTCACCGCGTCGACCGTCTTGTACTTCTGTGTCCTGCCGGGGGTACACCCAATGCTGAGCTTCGTCTGCCAGTCAAACTGATCCGCTCTCACCTGGTTCCCAACCGCGTTCTTCGTCGACTGCTTCGCTTTGTCCCCTTACTCCCTACCCCACCCAAAGGATCTTTAGCATGGTGGCAGGCACAGCATCACCCAGGCTACAAATTCAGCTTCACCTCGAGCCTACAAGATGGACCTATCTTCAACAGTCAAGAAGTGCATCGTGCTGTCGCGCGCCAGTTGGGCTCGAAATTACGCGTCATCTGGGGTGACAAGGACGACGTGGTGCCTATGAGCACGGCAAAGTACTTTGGACAGATCGATCTCGCTGTCATCCCTAACGCTGGACATTTCATCGTGCTTACTCATGCCGAGGCTACTGCTCAGCTTATGCTCGACTTTCTTGGTTCAGGAGAGCAACGTGGATAATAAATGACGATCTATGAGTGTACAGCGTTACAAGGAACAATGCAAAGAATTTAGGAAGACAGATGCGAACAGAATGTGTGGCATGTAAGGGTTCAGGGGGTCGTTTAGACCTTGACGCTCCACTTGCCATTTGCAAGGGTGAAGCGAACTTTGGCGATAATGATGGAGCCGAGGAGCGTGGTACCTGCAGCCCACATGGCGAGCGCTGTATACTCGCCATCCATCTTGGTGACGAGTGTTGTGGAAATGACAGGCCCCACCAGCGATCCTGGAGCAGCAGCGGTCCACATCAGGCCGAGTCTAGCACCTGAATTCTTGCGAGAGATCTGCGCCACACACGAACCGACAGTAGCGATGATTCCACCGGACGTCAGACCGTAAGTGATCGAAAGTGTGATCACTCCAGATTTGGTCAGTGTCAGTCCAGGAATAGGCCAGAAGAGAACCAAGGAGAGGAAGCTCGCGATGCCGAAAAGGCAGAGCACGTTGAAGCGGCCATATCGATCCGCCAAGGGCCCCGAGGACAAACGACCAACCATGCTGGCGGCGTTCATGATGGCTACCATGTGTGTCGCCATAGAGGGCGTGAATCCCACTTTTTTGGCGTACGAAGCGATCGTGAAGAAAGGCACGAAGAAGTTGATGAAAAGCACCGCGGTTCCCACCACAAAAAGCGTGTATGTCGCCGCATCTTGAGTGAGCAGCGTCCAGGCTTGAGACCAGGGCTGACGAAGCGATTTTGGGCTGGGCGGCAATCTTGGTCGCATGAGTGCATTGCTGATGGTCAGCAAGATGGCCAGCAGAAGAGCTGCGATCCGTACGCCCCAAGAATATCCAATGTTGGGCTGGTCAAACAGCGACTGAAGAATGAGAGGCCAGATGATACCTCCGAAGCTTGCCGCACCGAGGATGATCGCCATGGCCGTTCCTTTACGCCTATCAAAGTACTGGTTGACCAACGCACAGCCAGGCAAGAAAAGCATACTTCCTCCCAGGCCAAAGAGAACTCCCTGCACCACAATCAACTGGACTAACGTGGAGCAGAATGACATGCCCAGCATCGCAGTGAATGTAACGATGCTGCCACAGATAAGAACCCATCGACCACCATGGTCGTCAGAGATCTTGCCAAACACGAAAGAACCGCCGAGGATCATGAAGGTCTGCAAGCTTCCGATCCAGCTAACTGTTGAAGCGGGTAAGTGAGCAAGTTGGTGGGAGACATAGTAACTTTGAAAGACGCCGTAGGATGTGAGCAGACCAAAGTTGGTCATGATGAGCAAGAAAGTGCCGGCGACCACGAGCCAGGCTTGTAGGCCGCCATCGGGTGCTGGTCCATACAGAGACTCTTGAGATGAAGCAGCTTTCTCGACATCTTGGCTTGGGTACGAAGGGGAGCAGTCTGCAACATCAAGCTTGGCACGGTCGAGCTTGTCAAAGGAAGCACGTGGAGTGTTGGCAACCAGCGTATTGGGACATGTGTCGATGTCCGTTGGGGCGGGTTCACCTTTCGAGGACAGAAAGTTTTGCGGGTATTTTTGTTGGAGAAGACGCTGTGCGAGGCATTTTGGCGATACTCCACCTTCTTTTGGATGGCCAAGACTGGCACCAGCGGTCTTTTCAGTGGAAGAGGAGCACAGAACGTTGCTGGACGAAATACTGTTTCTTCGCGTAGGCGCAGCGGTGTTAACCGCGGTTGCATCAGCTGACAAGAAGCTCGAGTGAAGGGGTGCAGATGTGGAAGTTGTTGTTGAAGTCGAGCTCGAAGCGCAGGATGAGCGGCGCTCCTCAACTGAACGTCGTGAAGTAACCATTCTGGCGGCAGATACGAAGAGCTTTACTGAGATTGATGATGGCTAGGCTCAAGAAGCGAAAGAGATGTGTATGATGGGACGTTACGGAAGACGTACAGTAGGCAACAACTACAATGAACCTGTCTATCAGTTCTCATAGACACAGAAGAGAGACGGTATCAAAGTAAGGGCCGAACGACATGGACGCGCTAGCCGACAGAACCGAAAGGTTGCATACAGCACAAAGAGCTGCGCACGACCAAGGACCAGCGTTGCTAGGCGAAAAGCGAAAGCTTCGGTGGAAAGGACGGGCGCGAAGCAGGACAACCGTCATTTCCGACAAGTCTCGTTCTCGCACTATCCGAAGGGTTATAGGAGGGAGGAAAGTTTTCAAATCACGAATCGTACCAGCTCGGAGAAAACAAAGCATAGCACCAAGCGTCCACACGGACGGACGGAGAATTGACCGTGTCACGAGCCAAGTAGGGCCTCTTGCTTGGCAGTAGACAATCGTCAATGGAGAGATACAGAGAGAAAAGGGCGCTGACAGCAAAAAGATCCCGTTCGGCAGGAAGCTTTCTTGCACAAGCATAGCATGATCGTGGCTGTTTCTTGCCGTAAGTGAACCTTATCCAAGATTTCGGCGTAGAATGTGCCGCTGCACTGTCCGACAGGCCGTCAAATCCGAATCACGAATCATAAATCACGAATCACGAATGATACGACCCCAGCACGAAGCGTGAAGCACGAAGAAGGGTTTGACGTTTACCATCACGAATCACGAGTAGTTTGGACAAACGAAACTCACAAATGGATGCGGTGTAACACTCGGAGAAAATCTTCGGCGTGATTCGTGATTCGTGTGTGTGCCGCGTGTGTGGGTCGGCTATTTTTTCGGCTTTATTCATGATCGATGGACGCCCCCACCGGTTGGCGAGATGGCGGCTTAGGCGCCTGTATTCTCGATGTGGCATGTGCACGCTTCTCAATCGTGAGTATCAAAGTTGACATCGACCTGATACCAACCATCTCGGTGAAAAGTGCTCTTTGAGACAGGGCTGCATTTAGGTCGAGCGAGGGTAGGCGCACAAGATACGCTATGTGAAATTGCCAAGTGCGAAGACCAGCCAAAGTACAGCTTTCACGCGGAATGGTGAAGTGAAGCAGGAGCCATGACGAGCCTTCCATCGCAGCCATCGGTTGCGGATGCGGCCAGGTTGATGGACTCGCTCAGCATTGCGTCCGAGTCAACATCAAGCTTGCTCATCGCTTCTGCAACCGATCATGATGTCCCGTTACAGCCACGGGCTGGCGCAAAAACTGGCGAATTTGACCAACACCAAGCCACGTCGTACGACAGCCATCGCGTTCAACCCACGTTGACGAGAAGTGTGACTGGGTGTTCAGCCGCAAAGCAGTTTTCAGCAACTTCAAACTTGAAAGGGTTACCAAGTCTGCCAGCCGAAATCATCTTTCAAATAGCCACACACTACCTATCTACCATGTCTACACCTCTTCATACCAGCACCGATGTTCGGCCCACCGGATTTGGTTGCAAACACGCATTCCCGCCGTACGCCTCTCTCATATCCACCGGTTCCGAACTTTCTGCACTGATGTCACTCTCGTCTGTCACTCGAAGCTTTCGCAATACCCTTGTGCCGTTGATATGGCATACAATCGTCATTAGAACGCCGCAACATCTCCCACGTCTCGCAACGCTCTTGAAGAGCTACGATACGCTATCTATCCGGTCTGGTTCTCCTCCGCAACCAAGAAGCTCTTTGCACACACGCGAGCCAAAAGACGACTTTCATGATGCTAGACTGCGCCATCCTCTTCCGCACATTCGAAGCATCGTCATCGCGGTCCCCGACAAATACATGGATTTGGACCAATCCTACCTACTCACACTGCTTCGCTCCATGCACTTGTCACAAACACAACAGCTCGAGCATCTAGCCTGGTCAGCCGAGGCGGTACCCAATCCAGCGATATGGGCGCTACTGGGTCCAAGTTTGAGGAGCCTGGAGTTGGATGGCAGGACATTCTATCACGGTCATGCGGCGATGAGTGGGTTGGAAAGGCTCGAGAGTTTGACCATGGTTGGGTATGAGAGTACATTGTTACCTCGGGGCGTGGTGGCGGTGTTTCAGGCTCAGGCGAGAGCAGATGGGATCGAAGCAAGCGCAGGAGAGATTCATGAACTGCCAGAGGGCGCTGAGGAAGA
Source organism: Mycosarcoma maydis (assembly GCF_000328475.2). Classification (NCBI taxonomy): domain Eukaryota; kingdom Fungi; phylum Basidiomycota; class Ustilaginomycetes; order Ustilaginales; genus Mycosarcoma; species Mycosarcoma maydis. The sequence goes on from NC_026478.1 coordinate 1,372,678, forward strand.
AGGCAAGCGAGGCAGCGGCGAGAGCCCCGTAGTGGAGCTGCAAGCTACTGCTGCCGAGGAGCGCAGGCAGGCGAGACATTTATACCTCGATCCGCCGTCGACCACTTGGTCACCTCCTGCTCCTCCTCCTTTTCCACGCTTGCCAATTTCGCCTTCAACCACTCGAACCCGACTCGCGCATCTCTCGCTCAGCACCTCGAAAACCTCACTCTTCCACCAACCAAGCCTGCTACCCTCATTCCGCGGTCTAACCCACCTCGATATCTTTCCGATCACCCCGCAGCCTCCGCTCTCCCGCAGCCTCATCTCGACCGCATCCACACTCACCCACCTGCGCATCGTACTCGACATCTCGGGCGCTTTTGCCAACTACGACGCGCTCTGGTCTGATCTCACGGGCAACTTGCCATTGCTAGAGTGGTTGGATGTGGATCCACTGCCCCAGCAAAACACTGCCCCGAGCTTCGCTCGCTTTGTAGACGCAGCGAAAAACTTGAAGTACATCAACGGCAGAGACGTGCATAGTTTGGCACTTTGTTTTGGCGATCTTGATCCGAGCAACCCGAGCGCGCCACTGCCGTATTGAGCTACGACGAGATACGGCGACACAACAAGATTCGTCATTGATTCTCTCCGGTCGTATCGTTGACAGACAAACTCGCCACTGGAACCAGAATCAGAATCGAGTTTCAAAGAAACAGTACATGCGCTGCGCAACCGATCTACAAGACCCACCAAGAGCCTCCGCAAAGACAAGTGAATCTGAACCGATCCATGAGTGAGGAAGCGCGTGCGGGCATATCGATGCTGACTAGTTTTGGGGGTGGTTGAATGAGCGGCAGGAACGTGGGGATTGGCTGCATGGGTGGCAATACGATGCCTGGTTGTGATGGTTGCTGTTGGTGTTGCATCTGAAGCTGCATGTGCATCATGTGCATTTGCATTTGCATTTGTAACTGCATCTGTACTTGCGGAGCAAGATTAGGATCGACCATGATAGCTGCTGGGTTGGTGGACGAAGTGGGTGGTGGAGCCAAAGAGTACGTTGCGATGATAGGGTCTTGTGAGAGCGCGTGGCATCGGACGCATCGCTTGGCGCGCATGGCGGAGAGACGGATCAGGTTGCTCTCTGCTTGAGCAGGCTCGTTGGCTGCCGCGCTGGATGGCAAAGCCGATTGTGAGCGCTGCGCTGCCGATGCGCCAACGACCGTGGTCGGACGCGTCTTCAGTAATGTAGCTGCGTCGTTGACGAGGCTAGCCTGCGTTACCGCGTGCTGCAGCAACACTTTGCGTACGACATCGCGACGCTCGTCGACATCACTACGCTTGGCAGATAGAGAAGAAAGTGCGTCTATCAACGTCGAACGTGTGCCCACTTGATCACCAACACCATCATCCAGCGCACCCTTGTCGTACAGCACGTTGTGTTCATCTGAAATATCCGAGGGCGATATAAACAGCGTCAGCACGTCGACCAAAGCTCCTGATTGCGGATCCACCAACGAGCTGAGTAACTTTGCCTGCAGACCAGTGTTTGGGTCCTGCTCCAATTTCACAGCGCTCGCACCATCAAGCTGGTCCACTTTACTGCCGTCGAGCGTGGCCCACCAGAAGCGATCTGTCTCTCGGCTCTGGTTTGCGCCCGACGCAGCGCCGCCTGTGCCACCGACGTTCCAGTCCGCCTCGATCTTGACGAGCAATTGTGCAAACTCAGCAAGCTCAATGGATGCATCGCCCACCACAGAGTGCAGGGCATCCCGAGCTAGCGCCATCTGTTCGCTGACGGCCAGCACGCGCGCCTCTGTGCTGGCTTCAGGCGAAGCGGAGAAGCCTCCGCCCGTTTCGTCGCCAGGAACCGCGCCCGTGGCAGGCGGAAGATTGCTCTTCTTGGTGGTGCTCTTGATCCACTGCTCAAAGTCGCAGAAATGTGCTACAATCTGCAGCACAAGTCGACGAAGCGTGGGTTTGTTAAGCATGCGCACAAAGTCGGCTTCCAAGCTGTTCTCATCCAGCGTCGTTGATGAAGTTTTGGCGTGGACAGCATTTGCATCCGAGCTTGTTTTTGAAGTGTTGTTCCCTGCCGTGGTGGCCAATGCGAGCTTGCTAATTCCATCCAAAAGCGCCAAGAACCATTGGAGCTGTGCCAGCAAAGGCCAGACGCTCTCCAGACGATAGTAGACACGGTCGCGAGTTTCGCCTGCAGCAGCTGCGGCAGCGGCAGCGGCTTTGACAGCAGAACCTCCCTTCTTCTTGCCGCCCTCTGGTGCTGGCGGTGACGGGGCCATAGTGAACTCGGTTTTGACACGGGCAAGACGCAAGATTTGGTAGCAGAGACCAAGTTCGAGCACGAGTCGCTCGATGCGCGCAGCGGGCTTGGGGATTAGCGAACTGTTGTCCATGACCATACGAATTCGCAGCAGACGGAGCGCCTGATGGAACGGGATCGAATTCGAGTCGTGGCTAGGTCCCTTTTGCGTGGCGCCTTCGATCTTGACGAGCACATCCTGCCTCTTGGACTCGGTGATTTTGAGCAGATCTCCAACTTGCACAAGCAGCTTGCCTGCATTCTCTCGGTCAGCTGATGCGGCAAACGCTCGGCCAATGTCGCTTGCATCTGTCTTTCGCAAGCATGACAGAGCGAGCAACTGCGACATTTGTAGATGACTCTCCTCCTCAGCTGTCTTGACCTGCTCTGCGGTGCGGTTGCCATGCTGTGCACTGGGCCTGCATGGGAGCAGTGGAAGCTTGGTCATGACGACACCCTTGTCCGAAGAGCCACCATGAATGCTAGCGAGGGTTGCGAAGAGAGTGCCGTTGCTCGAGATGACGGGATTGGAGCAGCGCTCGAGCGCTTGTGCTGGGACTGCTGACAAGTCACCTTGGACCAAATCGACGGTTTTGAGATCAAAGAAGCCGACTTGCTCGGAGAGCAGCCCAGATCCTCCGTCCACTCGAGTCAATGCTGTGAGAAGCGCAAGATCAGCTACGGCCAAGCCGGAAGCATCAGCGACTATCGAGGTGACGAGCCGATCCGTCAACACTTTGAAATGCGTAAAGCGTAGCTGCCACTCAAGCCACTTTGGATGATGCCCCGTCTTTCTGCACTCGAGCGAGCCAAAGGCGTCGCTCAGCTCGTTTTCGGCCTTAATTAGGTCCCAAACGGCAATGGTGCTGTGCATCTTTGATGCAGTGCTGGCATGATCTGCCGAATCGTCGGAACCGGATGCTTCAAAATGTGATGTGCATGCAACAAGGCGCAAACAGCCTGATTTGCCAGCGTCCTCGTCTTGATTCGAGCCTAGACTGTCGATCTCTGCCCATGTCAAGATGGAAATGTCGTCGAGGTCAATGCGTGAAATTGAGTTGTCGCCAAAAGCTGTACCATCCTCCGCGCAGTGGCTCATGGGAGCGTAATCGGCAGGTGACAGGGACACAGGTGGTAGAGGACGCGTGATCATTGTGATCGACTCTGCATGCAGATCCACTGTGATCTCGGTGATATGGATGAGCCCAGCGCTGCTCGAACGGCGCTTGGATGCAACGAGAAGGACAGAGTCGTTGGCGGGCATACCGACAGCAAGGTGGGTGAGGAAATTGCCCGATTCGCGCTCTTGCGCGTAATCAGAGGTGTAGTCGTCTACGGCTCGGGTTGCGGAGAAGGGAGAGAGGTAGGGAGCGACGATCTCGGCTGGCTTCTCGCCAACACCTTGGGCGGAATCAAGTGTGACGGGTGATGGTCGCACACTCGGCGTGTAGAGCGAAGACTGGAGCATGACGCTGAAGAAAGCTTGGCAAACGTTGGTGGGAGAAGCGGCGTCTACTGGCGAGCTGGTGGATAGGTTGACTGCCGCTGAGCGGTCAGCTTTGCAAGACGAGAGCAAGGTAACCTGACCATGGTGTCCAAATACTACGAGTGCAAGGTCCTGGTCGGGTCCAGAGTTGTCGGTATATGCTGTTGAAGTGGGGATAAAGCTAGGACCACGCGATGCGAGTCTGCTGAAGGAGCTGGCGCCGTAGTGACTCGGGGAGGTGGACTGATCGTTGAGGACGATGCGACGGTGACGATTGAGCCAGACGACGTGCTTGACGCCGCCTAGCAGGGTGCCAGTGCCATTGCCAGAATCAGCGTCGGAAGGCGATGCACGAAGCCCTTGAGTGGGAATAGACTGGCCCTTTTCGTTGACTTTGAGCACATTTTCTGTTTTGGTGGAAGAAATTGCATGACTTTGGCTGCAAGCGGGTTCGCAAATGATCGTTTGGACTAGCTTCCAGTCGTTGAGGGCTCCCGTCTCGGCGCGTGACCAGATGCAAAGTCTGGCTCGTGGCCCGACTGACGGAGCGGGAGGTACATCGGTAGCGGCGATGTGGTGTGAGGCAGGAAGAGACTGATCTAGAGCCGGCAGGTTAGCGCTTAGCTGCGTAATCGTTGGTGCACTGCTGGTTGGGAGCGTTCGCGTAGCAAGACCATTCGTCATGAGCGATACGTTCGAAGGCGTGGGATCGAAGGCGTTATTCTTGGCGTTTGTAGTTGCGGCATCATGCGGAACTGGGAAGAAGGCGCACAGATAGTAGCCGCAAGGACTGAATGAGATGTTGGTCGGGTCGTCAAAGCGTGTAGACTGCGAGGAAGTGGTGGAAGCAGCAGCAGCAGTAGTGGCTGTTGTTACAGTACTGCGCTGATGCGAGAAGGCAGCGGTGGAGCTGGATGAGAAGCCGTCTTGGTCCGGATACAAATAGCTGGATTTCAAAGGTGGCTTGGACGATGAGGCGAGCGGATACTGCACGACGACGTGTCCATTCGGTGATGCCGAAGATGATCGGTGGGCAGAGGCGATTGCAAGAACGTTTTGAGGCGACCAGGCAATCTTGGCGAGATCGGCTTTGCCAGACCTCAAGCGCTCGAGCCTTTGGATGGCACCGAGGCCATTTTCAAGGCACTGTGCATGACGAATGGACCGTTGCTGCTCTACCGAGAGAGTCTTTCGTATTGATCTGCTGGATGAGTTGGCAGACGTATTGTCAGTGCATTGCCTCTTGGCAGGCGTCTCCATGGACATGCTGATGAAGAAAGAGCACTTTTTCAGGAGGTGCGGCCTATCTGATCGTTGTAAGCATTCAAGCCAAGTTGAGGCAGGAATTGGTTTTGACGTGTTGTGACGGGGGCTGAATGTAGCTATTCGAGGCAAGCGTTGGAGGAGCCTCTCTATGTCAATTGCACCGATAGCATGAGAAGAATAAGCGGCTCGCTTGATATCTGCGGACGTCGTCTCGTTGGTGCGGGCTATTATGAACGAGTGGAGGAGGGTCACCAAGGATTCACGATGGTGACTGTGCTTGCTGAATGAGAATTGAGGTCTGTGTGCTGAATTCCGAGTTCCGTGTTCTCACTCACGACTCACTCGTGACTCACACTCGTGACTTGGATATATGTGATTCACGATTTTTTCGTGTCTGATTCGTGATCCGTGATTCGCCATTCAGAGTAATTGTTTTGACGGCCTAACATGATGGCACTGAGTGCACCGTGCACAGTCCATGCACGATGTCTTTACTGTAGAGTACAGTGACGAGTGGTGAGTACTGTGAGTGTGGCTTTGTAGCTATCATCTCTGAGGCACGCCTTTCGTGATTGCTAGTATTGTTATTGTTCTAGAGCGTGGCTTGGAGGTAACTATGAGCTCTTTTCGCCGACAGATGGCCTGGGCCTGGGCGGAATCGTGAATCGTGAATCGTGAATCGCGAATCGGACAAGCTCAAGAGACGAGAAGCTGAGCGAGCTGGCTAGGTGATGATCAGCGACAGAGAGGCTGCGTGGACTACGAGGGCGGCCTTGTCAATCCTGCTTGGCGATGATCATCTGCGAACGCCACAAAAAGGTTGGCGCTAAACCGGCGGAGTTGGATTGAATGGGTTGGCTTGTGTTTTAGCGTAAGTGATTCCTGATTCCTGATTCGTAGAACGGTAGGCGCGAACGAGAGGGATGAAAAGAATGTTCCATTTTCAGCCTGGTCCAGCTCAGTCACGAGTGGGTAAGCAAAGTTGAGACACGAGTTGTAGTAGTTAGCTGTTGCGAGCGCAGCGCCAAGTTCGCTTGAATGTCTTCCAAGTGATGACTGTGCAGCAGTCATGCATGCTCAGTTGAGAATGAGAGAGGCGCAAGAAGCAACCAAGCAACCAAGCAATCAACGGCGCGTCTAGCAGGTTGCAGCCAATTGTGAATCACGAATTGGGGTGTTGGTGAGCTGGCAGCACTAATTTATTTTCGAAGCCACAGCATGGCGGACAGCATTCGTGATTCAAGCGAGGTCAAAGCATCGCGCACAACAGCCTTCGTGATTGCGCCAACGTGCCAACGTGAAATGTCAAAATTCGAGGGGCCTCACGCGCATTAACGATCCAGGATTCGAGGTTCATTCCACGTACAGTAACTTACAGAGTAAGTAAAGTTAGTTGCCACCCCTTTTTGGGCCCTTTTCTACGCTTTTTCGAGCGTGCATAGATGTGCTCGCTGGCCGATGCGCTGACGCATGGTGTTGGCAACTTTAGTTCGGTTCGAATCAAGAATTCGTGAGTTTGGCCTCGTGGTCAAGACAAACGAGCGTGCCTGTTGACCTTGTGCGAGTCACGAGTCGGTTGGTTGATGGTTGTTTGGTGTCAGTGTTGATCTCGCTTGGTTCCTTTCTGTGGTACCTGGCCATCAGCAAACCATTGAGAATAGCGCTCGACTTGGCATCTTGACCGTGTCGTAACCACCTTGTCTTGTGTGCCTTAAACAGAGTCGCACGCGCTGTGTCAACAACAAGTTGTCCAGTGAAAGAGCTGACAAGAGTCATCGACCCTGTAATGCTGCGCTCTGCTGTACTGCAATGCCGGTGGAGTTGGATGGTCGCCGCTCGGCCATCGTGTTTCTTTTTCCGAGAATATCACGAGTGCATCGGCATCGGCCCTGTATCAGCCAATGTCAGCTGCGTGTGTGTGTGCGTGTGCGAGTTTCCGAGCGGCATCGTTGTTCTCCTTTCTTGACAGGTTTGGCCGAGCCTCGACAGAATCATCAATCACGCATAGGCGTGAGTGCCTTGGACGACGACCTTTTCCGCTGATCATGGTTTGTGATTCCTCGAGCTCGGCCAAACACACGCGCTCTTGACCCCGACGCTCATCACTCCGCCCGTCATTCCCTCCTCCTTCCAGTTCATTACCTACTACTCCCTCTCATCGTCAAGCATACAGTACCTCCGCTGTTATGCTTCGGCGCTCTGCTTGTCATCTTTGCATTGCTTCGCGACCTTGTTCCCGACACTGCTGCTCCTTGCCCTAGCCTGTTTCTTTCCTTACCTTTCCTTTCCTTTCTTTCCCGCCCACTCTTTGCCCGTCCACCTTCCCTCAGCTCAATCCGCCCACCACTATTCGTGATTCTGTGATCGTCATTCTTCGTTCGTCGCTGGCTCGTCGAGCTTTTGTTCCATCTCACTCTCACAGGCCCCGTCCGCCGCGCATCACCCATCCTTCCTGACTACACGCTTCCTCACGCCTACACCTCATCATTCACGCTAACGCCGTCTCCTCCTCGCTCTGCATCCACTCCATCCACCCTCTAGCCAACGTTGACTTCGTCCTTGCGCTCTCAACGCAATCGCCGCATCATTTCGAGTTCTGCTTCAGACTGGCTCTGTGGCTCGCTTCTCTTCGTCCTTTTACCTGGCCATCTTCACCCGTCTCTGCGACATTTGCCGACGCTTCAGCAACGCTTGCCATCAATTTCGCTCTAAGCATCCATTTCGCAGCGTCGTCTTTCTTCTCCTTCATTTCTTTCGTTCGTCCCCACAATCTCTCTGCTTTCAGTGTTACAAATCTGCACCCATACAGCTTGGACCGACTCTTGTCATTCCTTCTCTCCCTTTTTGCTTCGTCCAACCTTGGTGCACGTCTAGCTTTCAAGCTCCCGCTTTGGCCCTCACGCGCTTGCTCGAGGCGCGAACACGCCTCTGCCCGTTCTTTCTTGAATTTGATCAGTCGCCCCATAACTCTCCAGCTCGGTCCCGCTTCATTTGCTGCTCTGTGGACCAGTCTCCCTAACCAAGAACCGTCGTTTGGTAAGTCTTTTTTGGCCTCCTTTCCCCTTGCTCTTTCCGTCTCGCGTCTGAACAGCAGTGCGTGCAAGAGACCTGCTCTGCGATCAACTCCAGCTCCGAGGCCATCACCTATCATAATCACCAAAGTAGATCACAACCATCATCGTTTCTTCTTCTTCCCTTTCGCTCTCTTGTCATCATCACGTTCCCCTTCTTTCCCATCCCCCTTCCGTCGACCATCTCGACGATCATCCTGAACCCAGTCGTCGTCGATTCTCTGTTATTGATTGCGTTCGTCCTGCTCACACTCGTTTTGCCTCTGCACCTCCTTCTCATGACTGGATTTCACTTCCACTTTTACTTCGCCCGCTTTTGGTTCCACTCACTCTCTACTCATTCCCCTTGATCGTCAAAGCAGATTGTCTCGTCAGCCTCCCACTTGTCTCTTTGGCGGCATGGTTCTGTTTCGACCCAACTTCCAGCTGATGTTGCTCAGCCTTAATCTCGTCTTGCTACTGGCGCTCCAAGCATCCCCTGCACTTGCCGACGGTCTGCAGGCCGACCACGGTCCCGCCCGCATCAATCCCGCAGCACGACGCCATGCAGGTCGAGCCGGTCGCTTGTCCAAGCGATTTCCTCCGCTCGCGGCTAGCCATGCTCCCTTAGCCGTTAGGCGGGATCGAGTTCACCATGAGCCCATCTACGGCTTAACACCTGCAGAGATTGACGAATTGCTGGCAGAGCAAGAATTGGAAGATTCCATTTCCAATGCTAACAGCACCACCTCGTCACGCCACCATAGCCATTCCAGAACCCGATCCGCCTCAAATTCGCAAGAGCCTACCAGCACCTCATCGATGCACACTTTCGCTTTCCCCACCAGCAATTCGACATCACACAACGCTACCTCGCTGTCTTCCACTCATGCTCCTGCATCCACATCTGCATCCACATCTGCATCTGCCACATCCATTGTTCCATCGGCCACACGCTCATCTCTGAGCCAGTCTTCGTCGATCTCGACGGATGGTAGCAAACCACCTTCGGCATCGTCCTCTTCGACTCCCGATGATGGCGACCACGACGCTAGTACTTCGGCCAATTCCGTCTCCAACAACAATGATGACGACGCTGGTGGGCTACTCGATGGCCTTTTAACCCCGTCATCCACATCCTCGTCGAGCGCTAGCGCCGCCACCACTTCGAGCGATAGTGCCACTGCCGACGGTGGTTTGTTGGACGGTCTCCTGGGCCCGTTGTTCACTTCTTCGTCTTCCTTAGCCTCAGCCTCTGCGACTGTCGACAGCCAGAATGACTCGCCATCCGCAACCACTTCTTCGCGCTCTCCGCTTGTTACTAGTTCATCGTCTTTGAGCCAGCCATCTGGCTCGTCGCACGATTCGGACAGCCGCGACGACTCGACTTTTTCGAGTAAGCTCAGCCAGTCCACACAACCTGACTTTTACAGCTTCACTCCCCAGGCCACTCGTTCCGCGTCTCGCACTTCGACGACACTGCCGGTGACAGGGCTTTTACCCAGTTCCTTGCCGGTACTAGGTTCCTCTTCGTCAACTTCAGACTTTCCGTCAGCCACCCCTTCCCCGACGCCCTCACCATCGCATCGCAGCCCTGGCTCTGATTCTAGCTCGAGTACAGCCTCGTCCGACGACCCTTCGAGCAGCAGCAGCAGCAGCAGCAGCAGCGATGATGACAGCGGCAGTCCCTCCACTGCTCCCTCGTCCTCATGGACACACGTAATTACTTCGACTGACGATAGCGCTGGCTCGTCGACCGCGACGACACACGCGACCGCAACAATGTACTTGACCTCGACGATGCATCCAACCGCCACCATCACTACGGCTCCTTCATCGATATCGCAGGATACATTTGCTGTTCCAACTAGCACCATCTCCAATGACCACGCAAGCTCTGATAGCTCTGACCAAAGTTGGACACACGTAATTACTTCGACTGACGATAGCGCTGGCTCGTCGACCGCGACGACACACGCGACCGCAACAATGTACTTGACCTCGACGATGCATCCAACCGCCACCATCACTACGGCTCCTTCATCGATATCGCAGGATACATTTGCTGTTCCAACTAGCACCATCTCCAATGACCACGCAAGCTCTGATAGCTCTGACCAAAGTTGGACACACGTAATTACTTCGACTGACGATAGCGCTGGCTCGTCGACCGCGACGACACACGCGACCGCAACAATGTACTTGACCTCGACGATGCATCCAACCGCCACCATCACTACGGCTCCTTCATCGATATCGCAGGATACATTTGCTGTTCCAACTAGCACCATCTCTAATGACCACGCAAGCTCTGATAGCTCTGACCAAAGTTCAAGCAGCATTGATCAAGAATCGTCATCGTCGTCACTATCGGGGTCTTCTACAGACGATTCTATCTCTGGCTCTTCTACGTCTTCCTCGTCGAGCATCACCACCAACCCCTACTGGTACGCTAACACACAGTCTCTAATAATAGCGCCAAGCAGCACATCGTCTGCCGATCGACCAGCCGAGACGGGATCGCAGAATACAGCCGACATCAATGGATCGACTACTTCAGCCTCGTTGGACACTTCTCCAAACGCTCCCGCTGCCCAAGACTTGCCTCTGACGATCGTGCCCTCGGCTGACTCTTATGAGCAGCCGCCCAACACCACCTCGATCGGACTATTGTTCAAGCCTGATATGAAGTGGACGTGGGTCATCTCGCAGGCTGACTTGACGGCGCAAATCTTTGCATTCATGCCCGGTCTCGTCGGGCAGTCGGCGGGCATCGAGAGCTCCAAGGTCTCGACGGTCAAGCTGGTTGGCTACTCACCCGAAGTCAACGACACTGCCACCACGAGCACGCTGAGCACGGCTAGAACGCTGTACATGGCGTACGTGCCTTCTTCGAGCGTGGACGACATTCAGGCCATGGTCTCCAACATCTCGTCGCCGTTTTACACGTCGGCTGCCGCGGGAGCACCGCAGCAATTGGCAAGTCAAGTGGACCCAACGTTCAACATTCTTAGCGTTTCTGGTCATGCTGCAGCCGGGGCCAAGCAGAATGCCAAAACGAGCGCCGGTTCGGGCAAAGACGACTCGACGCTGCGCAACAGTCTGATTGGTGTTGGCTGTGGATTGGCCGGATGCTTTGCTCTTGTGGCTGCTGGTCTTTTGTGGCGCAAGCATCGCAAGGGCCAGAATGACGACGGAGCGACTGGCAACCATGGCGGAGTGTCACGTGCACACACCATTCGCTCGTTTCACGGCGGACTGCGCGAGACGTGGGCACCGGATGCGCTCGATCAGCACCGAGCTCTGGACACGGCTGGCGAGATGCAACAAGTCTGGTTGCCTCACGAGGTGGGAATGGCGATGGGTTACCCTGAGCAGGTCATGCAAGGACGCGAGGATGGCTTTGGTGGCTATGTGACGTCCGACCCCTTTGACGATGCGCGCGCCGGCGCCGGCGCTGGTGTTGGTGGCGTAGGTGGCTACGTGAACATGAACCGCTCGAGCCGTATGACGGAGCGGTCCAGCTACTCGGATTTGAGTCAGATGACGGAAGCGCAGCGTATTCAGTACGACTACGCGTCGTCGCGTCGCTCGTTCCATTCGACATCGGATCACTCGGGATCGCACGGCTCTCACAGCGAGCAGAGTGAGCACAGCGCGCACAGCGCTAGCTCGACAGATATGCTGTCGACTTATCAAGACGACTATCGCGTTCCTCACCAGCACACGAGCAGCCACGCGTTTGGTAACAGTTCAAACAACACAAGGTCACGTCGTCGTGGCAGCGTCGCCAGCTCGACAATTGGTCGTCCCGAGATGATGAGCAACTCGGTTCTCCTTTAAATCTAGTTTGGTGCTTCTTTTCAGTTTCATGTTTGCTTTGGTTGTAACGGAACGCTTTCTTTGGACATCGGTCTGGATACCGACACCCTTTACGGCAAGCAGCAGCAGCGTTGGCTCTGGCTGTTGATATCGTAATATTACACTCTTTTTCTTGACACTTGAGCTCTGTTTGTGTGAGGTAGATCAAGTGACTTTGGGATATTGTGGTCAGGCTGTGCTTGGAATATGTCACATGGAGCTTCACTTTGCTCTGTGCAGAGGAGTGACAACGAGAGGCAACACGGTTTGAATAGAAATCACGGATGAGGAATGAAGGAGTGTACAGCCTGGTTCGTGGCATGGGGCATGGTGGTGGTCGTGGGTGGGGTTCGTGTGTGGTTACTCTTTCTGGAAGAGTAATGATAGGGCCATGATTGCGAGGAGAGCGTACTTGAGTTTGGGGTAGTCGTTGAGAGCGATGGTGACATAGCCGACATACGGCATGTAGGCATTTACTTTGCCGACCATGTTGCTTCTGGTCATCCATCTTGCACCGTTGTAGAGCGCGATGTCGTCGCTCTCGTTGTTGTCGCCCTTGGTGAGGATCAGTTGTTGTCCGTCTGGGGCATTGTGGGTTTCGATGATCCTGTGTACGATCGGGATGTCTGCACCAGGCACTTTGTACACAGGGATATCGCCCACTTTCAGTGCACCACTGGGCATCGAGAGAAACAGCAGATCGCCACGGTAGAACGCGGGCTCCATCGAGCCAGACAGCACTACCACAACCGGCGACTCTGTGTCCGTGACAACAGACAGCCCTTTCCACATGGCTAGAGCCGTAGACACTACCGACACAAAGTTGAGCACCTGGTGCAGAATCGATCGCATCCCTTGTCGTCGTAGTGACGCCAGCTCGTCCGCCAACATGCTGCTCGATCCAGCGATGGTGTGTGCCAAGTCCGAATCGGATGCGGAAGCGCTAGCTCTCAATGCGTCACTGCGGTCGCAAACGTAAATAGAGTGGTGCAGCCAGACAAGCTGAGAGGCTGGATGGGACGCCGACTGAATGCAATCCAGTGTCGTTGTTGAGCGTACGTGATGAGAGGTAAATGCGACGAGCAAGCGTCTGTGACAAGCGTTACGGTGGCACAGTTGTCAGTTTCGAGACGTGCACCGTGAGACCAACGTGTCACTTTGTCCAAGTAGCGTGGACAACAGCCGTTGATGCTGCATCACCCGATCGGGAGCGCACTGACCGAATCGGGAAGCAACGTCTAGCTGCGTCAAGCCAACGTGAAAGGACGCCTGCGTTCTGCACGCTGCTGCTGTGTTTTTGTGTATCGTATCGCAGCTTCGTCCATCTGGCGAGCCGACGCACGAGGCGCTGAACCCTGAATTCGTGATTGCGAAGCAGAAACAACACAGCAACTCACACTCAACACGCAAGGTGAAACGTAATCGCGAATCGCGTTTCTTCTGCACCACGCTCTGTGCTTCGTCGTTGCTCCTCCTTTGTCCGTGTACGACCCGACGAATCGCTTTTCTATACGCTCTTCTCGGTGTCCACGGCGCAACCCGATGCCGGCAGATCCACTTGTTCTGCAGCAGTCACGAGCTCGAGTGCACGTCCCCACAGATTTCAGCTACCGTCGCGTCGCTCTGCAGCAATCGCAGCCGAGCCATGGACGACGACGACGATGTTGACTTTTTCCTACGCAAGCCGTTGGCGAGCAAGTCGAAGCCGAAACCCAAGGCGAAAGCGTTGATAAGCGTTGCGAGCTCATCTAGCTCGAATGCAGCCAAAACGTCTAGCGGAAATGCACACGCGAGATTGTCAGTGGCTGCGAGTTGCAGCTCGGATTGCGCAGCCCTTGCGCCAGAGTTGATCGAAATCTCGGACGATGAAGGCTCGACCGAAGTGGTGCAGATCGACCTGATCGAGGGAGAAGACGAAGATGAAGACGGGGAACTCGCCGTTCTGTATAGCAGCGAAGTCAGCATTGACAGCGACGACAGCGACGCAGATCAACGCAGGACAAAACGTCGCAGAAGCAAAAAGAAACGCATCCACACTCTTCCCGCCTGGGCTTCACACGGTGTTTATCGGCAACGATCGCAAGAAGCGTGTTCATCCTCAGCCTCAGCAGACGCAGCAGACGCAGCTGACGTTGACACACGACCTGAATCCATCAACAAGCACGTGTCATGCACACAGACAGCTTCAAAAGCTTTGCAAACCCAGACTCAACCCGACACCAATACCAGAGCGAGGCGTGAGAGTCTTACACCTCCACCAGCCCCCTCGGCTGAAAAGCTTGAAATGGCACGCGAACTCGTCAACCGAACCATTGCCAGCAAGTTTGGCACCTCGGCTTCATCTGCTACAGCTGGAGCAGCTGCAACTACATCTTGGAGCTCGACCGGGCTGTCTTCAAACAGCGGGTTGGCATCTCGTTGTCGCATACCAACGGCAGGTCCGACCGATGCTACCATACCAGCGTATGGTCAGCCTCATTTGGCTGCTGATCCATCGTCGGGGTTGTCAGCAGGTGCAAGCAGGCGCGATTGCGATGACGAAGTCGGCGTCAACGAGCAAATTGACTGGGATCCGGATCTGGCCCGTTTGATGCGTGGCGAGAAGGCCAAGCATATTCGCGAGAAAGCCAGGCGCTTGCAGCAGGAACGCGATCAACGGAGGAGACAGCTACAAGCCGAACGGCAGCGATCCGAGTCGCAGAGTGCGCAAAGTGCAGCCGAGACTTGGGCACAATTTGCACGTACGCAGTCGGCGCCACAGCAACCGACGATGACGAGTGCTACAAGACATGATGTGATCGACAGTGACGACGAAGTGGAATTCATTGCGCGACCACCGAAAAGAAACGCAGCCTCACGACGGCGTGCTCGATCCTCGGTGCCTACCACAATCGCGCCGTCGACCAACATCGACACGATCATCATTGACGATTCGGACGACGACCCAACCCCAAGCAACCCCACCATGGCTCGCACCAACACATCTCACCGCACCTCTGCATCCCCGCCAGCATGCAATCCCACCGAAACACTCTCGCTCACCCTGCAATCCAAACTCGGATCCATGGCCGTCACTGTAACGCCAACCACGCTGCTCTCGCGTATAATCGAGCATTTCCACCACACCAAACTCACCAACCACGCCTCAGTCCACCCACACGCCATCAAGATCAGCTTCGACGGATTTGCATACACACCCAACCAGACCGTGCAAGACATGGATGTGGAAGATGGCGACCAGATCGAGTTGTCCTGGTCCTGAGCGTTTTATTGAACAGCGCGTCGTTGCACGCGAATATCATGTCAATACCCCGACAGTCACAAGTGTGGTACAATCTAATCAAACGCCATACCAACCCACGAGTCACGAGTCTTTTCCACCGCCGTCCACTTGCAGACGCGATAGAATCACGATGCTTCAGAAAACATCGCAGTTGACCAGACCGAAACAACACTCGTCTTGCTTGAGACTGTCCAATTTCAAATTGTCTGCGGCCTGATGAGTGGCTGATGCTGATGCTGATGCTTGTGTTGCTGTCGGTAAAGCGACCGTGTCAACAGATGAGGTGGTGGTGGAATTGGAGCCGAGTGACGGAGAGGCGTCTGAATGGGCGGTGATGGTGTTGCAGTTCGAGGTGGTGGTGATGGGAGGACAGCAAGACTTCTTGTCCGCTGTTGCTGTTGTCGGAGTGGTGCTGCTTGGCCTGCACGCTTGACTTGTGTTTGCGCTGGCGGGAGCACCACTGTAGGCCGTACTTCGAGGGCTATTCCTGTCCCGTGACGATTGGCCTATGCGGATGCGCGGCGACGATATGCCGATGCCCGCTGCATCGTACGCGTACGCATACAATTGGCCGGGCGAGGACGCGCCAGCTGACACGTAGTCATCGGCGTGCCTCCTACCTATCGATCGGGCAAAGCCGCCCTGATCAGCTGGTGTCGACAGAGCGCTCGAATTTGGCGAACAGTGGTATGGAGTCGTCGAGGTGGAGGACGGTAACGCATGCGATCTGGCAATGGTAGCCGGGGAATTCGATGCGGATGATGTCGTACCGACGCCATTGGACCAGTGCGACGCAACGTGCGCATGTTGCCTAGCAGGCGACATGCCACGATGTGAGGGTGGTGGCAGGTGCGCTTTCGAACTACCAGGAGTCAAAGCTTCGGTGCTTGTGCCGGAAGCGTATCTTGCCACCGCCGGCGGTGGTGGGCGTCGGTAATATGCTTCCTCTGCAGTGGCAGAAGCGTGACTGTCGTCGGGGCTGTGGTATGTACTGTACGACGCACGAGGGCTGAATCCGGCCGACGGAGGTGTAGGAGCGGGAAGAAACGCTTGTGGGCTGGGTGTGTGCCACGTGCTTGCGCTGGCCATACCCGCTGTTGCTGATGGTGGCGGAGGAGGTCTCGACGAAGGCGCGACAAAGTGTTGTGCTCCTGTGGAAGGGTGAAAGTAGCTGTTGGTCATATGAATACCACTTGGGAGGAGCTCTTGATCGTTTGCGCAAATGCGCTTTGACCTATGCGTTGGTGCTGGCGGTGATACTGTAATTGGATGTTGCGAGTCTGTCATGGCGGTGGTGGAGGGAAACGGTATACCATGGTGCATCAACACGCTACGCAACGTTTTGACGCTATGCTGTAATTCGATCACCTGCGCGTCCACCTGGGTAGCTGCTAATACCAATTGACGATTCGCCTGCTGGAGCCCGAGACATGACTCACATGGGTCTCTGCTTGCTTGTCTGGTGGAATCGTCCGAAGACGAGGATGCAGCCTGACGTTTTAGCGATGCGGATGGAGCGGGAGGAGACGCGCTTGTCTTGGATGCGCTTTGAACGAGATGCGAGGGGGGGTGAGCCGACTGTGTTTCGAGGTGAAGCAGGCTGCGCAGCTTGGCATTTTCATCGCTCAGCAGTTGCACCTTTTCTTCGAGCGTGGCTAGGTGTTGAGCTTTGCGCTGACGAAATGCTCTCTGCGTTTGCAGTGCTCGTGTGGGCTCGAGTGCGAGATTGGGCCTGCGTCCGCGACCCATGGTGGACGTGACTTTGCTGCGAATGCTTCTGTATTCTAAGCTGCTACTGTTGCTACTGTTGCTGCTGTTGCTGATGTTGCTGATGCTGCGGATCACAGGGTGGATATGTAGTGGCGTACACCATGGATTTGGCCGCTGATGCTACGAGCGTCGGTACGATGGATTGTGTGGGATAGTGGGAAGTGATGTGGTGCGTGGCAGTGTACGGCCGAGTCGGGGAGAATCATGAATGGTGACGACCAGAGGAGAAGAAACGTGGATAGGACGAGATAGACGGTTCTCGGTTATTCACCAAATCGTGAATCACTGAATGGGAAAAAAGTGTAGTCGGCTCGGCTTGGCTCGGCTGCACCTACGGCTACGGTTGTGACCCTGTGCTAATCAAGGAGCGTGGAGCGTGGAGCGTGGATCAGGCTGAGCACGGCTGCGATGTAACACGGCAGCTTTGCAAAGGTGAAACACGAACTACGAAATCACGAATCTCACAAGCACAAAGCTGCGAATTCACGATTCACGATTCACGAATTGGGTTTGAGTTTGGTCAACGTTGCAAAACGAGTGACACGCTGATGCTGCTAGTCGTGATTGGGAGAGCAAAGTGACGCTCACGAAGAGTCTCTGTTATGAGCTCCCATAAATCAATCCTTTCTTCTTTGCAGGGTCAACCGTCGTGAGTCGTAAGTGGTGCGTGACGAGTCACAGAATGTGCTCCAAGTTGAAGCGCAACGCTGCTCTTTCCATCGTCACTGTGCACGAGTTGCAATTCGTGAGTGTGACTTGCGAGCCCAAGCGTGGAGCTGAAATAGCAAATCGTGAATACAAGTCGTGAGTGCACTCGTCACTTACTCAAGGCGGCTGCGTGTAAAATGTGCAAGGAAGGTGGAACAAACATCAAGCGTGAAGGTTTTTATGTGCTACTTGTTACGTCGCATGTGCTGCTACACGCTATTCGTGATTCGTGATTCATGATCTTGTGGTTCCTGTTTGTGGTGGTCCAGACCTTCGTGCTTCACTTTGTGCCTTTTGTCTTTGTCTATTTTTGATTTTTACGTTCGCTCACGCCTGTTTCCGCTTTCGCAGTTTGATTTCTGTGCATTGGCGGGGTTGGGTGTGTGCGTGGAAAAGGGTTGGAAATCGTCGACGGTCAAACGGCGCGTTGGTTGCTGCTCCGACAGATGCTTACGACTTGCGGCGTTCAGTGTCTTGCGTATGTACGACGAATGAATCTTGAATTTATGATTCGTGATTTAGCGTGCAGCCGCTTTCCAGAGGCATGCGTGGTCCATGCGTGTGAACCACAAGCGAGTGCTAAGTGAAAGCGCGAGCCAAAAGCATCGAAAGCACCGAAAGCATCGTATGGGTGTCGCACTCGCATCTCGTTTTTTTGGCATTCGCCAGTCGCTCTCTCTCGCTTAGCAAGGAGCGATCATCGTCGTCACAAGGACATTCCCCCCTCTTACCTACTCGCCACCACTTGTACACAAGCAGTCATCCATATCGTATATACCTCTGTCGTTTGACAAAGGAAAACAAAGGCTCATCAAAGCCTGAACCCTTCCACGCTCGTTTTCCGGTCGCGCTGTCGCTTTCAACCGCTACGTTGCGATTGTCCATCTGCCAACGCTCGGATCGCGCTCCGTGGACTGCGTGTTGCCATCTCTCTTGAACGTCACAGCCCTCTCGTTATTTCGCCGTTCGTCTTTGGCCTTTCGTGTTTCGCTGCGACTTTGCTTCAATACCAGACAAGCTCGCTCGTCTCTTTCCCAGCTTTCCAGTCAATCACCTCGTGCTCCGACGCCTTCGTCCCGTTGCTTCTCGCACATCCGGTAGCTTTGGTATCCATATCTGCATCCGAACCTGGTCTACCACCCACACGCCAACACCATGTCCTGGAAGCTTGGAAAGAGTAAGTGTCACCCCAGTTTCCCTGCTTGCGTGCTAAGACAGCTTTTGACTCACTCTTGCTCTCTCTCCCTCTTGCAGAGTTCAAGGATGGTGCCAACTTGGGCGCTCGTACACCGCTCGACCGTTCGGCTACTCCGACGCCAGCCAATCCCGGCACCGATGCCAGCGCTTCTTCCTCGTCATCCAACCTGCTCGCTTCGTCCGATGGCGCTCCTATCCCTCGCTCAGGTCTCTTGACCATCCGCGTCATCAGCGCGCGCGGTCTCTCGCTGCCAGCTGGTATGCAGACACCTCCCGCCGTCGCACGCGCTTTGGCACAACACAATCCGAACACCTCGTCACTCGCACAGTCGTTTGGCGCTGGCGCCAATCGTGAAAACAGGCAGAGCATGCAGCGCAAACAGTGCTGGTGGCTTCCCTATCTCGTGCTCGAATTCGACAAGAACGAAATTCTCATTGATGCCATTGGCGGCGACATCCAGGGCCCCACATGGATGTTTCGTGCCCACTTTGACGTCTCGCGTATCTCGGAGATCAGCTTGCAAACCTACCTCCGAACTGGCGACCGTACCACTCATCCGCCCGAGGCGAACCGCGACGGTCAGGGAGACGATGTGATGGGCGTCAGCGACATCTACCTCGGCGGCGTCAAGTTTGTGCCCGATTTCGAGAACCAGAGAACCTCGGATGCTTCCTATCCGCTCACCGGTGGCAACGGTCAGATTCACGTCCAAGTCTCGTACAGAAGCGATTCGCGCAGCTCGCTCAACATGGACGCCTTTGAACTGCTCAAGGTGATCGGCAAGGGAAGCTTTGGTAAGGTGATGCAGGTGCGCAAGCGCGACACGTCGCGCATCTATGCGCTCAAGACCATCCGCAAGGCTCACATTGTGTCGCGCTCCGAGGTGACGCATACACTGGCCGAGCGAACCGTGCTCGCCCAAGTCAACAACCCGTTCATCGTGCCACTCAAATTCTCATTTCAGAGCCCAGACAAGCTCTACCTCGTGCTAGCCTTTATCAATGGCGGCGAGCTCTTCCACCACCTTCAGCGCGAAGGCCGCTTCAACGAGGAGCGCTCTCGTTTCTACGCCGCCGAGCTGCTGTGCGCACTCGAACACCTGCACGGCTTCAACGTTGTCTACCGCGACCTGAAGCCCGAGAACATCCTGCTCGACTACACCGGCCACATTGCGCTCTGCGACTTTGGTCTCTGCAAACTCAACATGGGCGACCAGGAAACCACCAACACGTTCTGTGGCACACCCGAGTACCTCTCACCCGAACTACTGCTCGGACAGGGCTACACCAAAGCCGTCGATTGGTGGACGCTGGGCGTACTGCTCTACGAAATGCTTACCGGTCTCCCGCCGTTCTACTCGGAAGACGTCAACGAAATGTACCGCAAGATCCTGCAGGATCCGTTGCGATTCGGAGACGAAGTCTCGCCCGATGCCAGACATCTGCTCACGCTGTTGCTCAACCGCGATCCCGCACAGCGTCTCGGTTCCGGATCGCACGGAGCGGCGGATATCAAGGCACATCCTTTTTTCGCAAAACACATTGACTGGAAGTTGCTGCTCGCCAAAAAAATCCCGCCGCCGTTCAAGCCGAGCGTCGCATCCGCCATCGATACCAGCAACTTTGACCCCGAGTTCACCAACGAACCGCCCATGGATAGTGTCGTGGACGATAGCCTCATGCTGTCCGCCACCGTACAGGAGCAGTTTGTTGGGTTTTCGTACAATGCTCCCAATGCGCTTGGTGCAGGCGAGAGCTTGAGAGACTAGGCCAGACGCACGAGAAGCATACAGTATCCTCTCTTGGTTTGGCACTCACGAATGGTTTCACTTTTTTCTATGCTCGTCTCGTACGTTTTCAGACGTGTTTGTGGCGTGCGTGTGTGTGTTGTAATTCAGATTGTCGAGTTCGGAAATCGGCGACTACGGACCGGGGAGAATTTTCGAGCTGGGTGCTTGTTAGGATGCAACGCTCTTGTGGTTTGACCACATAGCCAAGCTGCTTTTTGATTCACATCGACCAGGTCCACGGTGGAAGGGTTTGTGGTGTCTATACGTCGGGATGTCGTCTTTAGAGGAGATGTCTATGTCTGCTACAGCCGCGGCCGAGCGGACGGTGGCGAGTCTTACAGAACGCTATAGCGGACGTGTGCAGATTCACCTGCATGCATCGTCGAGTTTGCCGTCGAGGCTCGTTTCTTGGAGCGGCGACGACACTTGGGATGATTTACCAGTAGCGCTCGTATGGACGGTGGACTCGCTTAGGCTACTGCGAAGTTATGGCGTGATAGGAAGTTTTACGGGCACATTAGCGCAGTTTGCGCAGCAAAATGTGTTTTTGGGACTACCTGTACAGTTGATGGCGGAAGAAGTGGTGTTTTTGGTACGACGAGCATGTGCCGTTGTTATTGATGAAAGCGAATCATACCGCGCCAGCAGTGCACAAGAGAGGAACGAGGTAGACGCCAAGGTGCAGGAGGATCGAGCTAGTCAACAACTCGGTGCTTGGTATGAACGACAACAGCTGCGTGCGCAACATTCATCGCATCCAATCGAGCAAGAACCACAATGGCAAGAGCTGCAAAATCAGCCGTGGCACTACACGATTCCGTCAAGATCCACGTTTCCATGGTACACACCAACAGCATATACGAAACTCTCGAAACTGCAGCGAGTATTTGCGTTTCCTCGATCAAGACACGAGATGGAACGATGTGCACTATTCGACCACATGCTCACCAACGGCATGTGGTGCATGAACGGTCTACGATTCGGCGGATCGCTAGCTGTCTACCCCGGCGACCCTCTTCGCTACCACAGCCACTACACAGCTCAACTGATCGGCCAGAACAATTGCATCAGCATCATGTCTCTTGTCGCCAACGGACGGCTCGGTACGAGTGTGAAAAAAACGCACCTCCTATGCTGTGTCGACGAAACCGACCGCACGTTGGACGACGAACTACGCACCAGAGATCTGCATCCCAGCCACATCCCAACACCGTTGCAGTGCATACTACAGGGCAACTTTGATACAGCCCAACGCGCCGAAAACGACCCTACATCAGCCGTCGAGCAGGATCCAGATGCAAAGCCCTCGACATTCGCGCATTTCAACGTGTTCAGTCTTGCGTGGGCCGGATTCGGGACGTAAAGCACCTACCGAGCGTCCCTCTCCCACTCGCTTGCTCGTACTCCTATTCAGAAAGACGATCGCAAATGCAGCTCTACAACAAAAGAAAAACGAGCTTGGAATTGGCGTGTGGAGAACGTGTACCAACATAACGTAGCATGTGTCAAGTGAGCAAAGCGGTGGAGACAAGACTAGGTGATGACAGTCGGCTTAGACCTTCCGGTGAACTCTTGCAACTTGGACACGGCAAGAGCCTGCTCGATGAGCGGCTTCAAACCGACCTGTGCATCTGCGCCAAACTCGTTGTCGTCATTCGAGTACTTTTCGACGTAAAGCCTGATGGTGGCGCCCGCACTACCGGTGCCGCTCAGACGGAAGATGATTCTGGAACCATCGACAAACTTGATGTACAGGCCCTGGTTTTTGCTCACGCTGCCGTCGATCGGGTCAGTGTAACTGAAATCGCCCGACTCGGCGACCTGGAAATCGCCCAACTTGGAACCTTTGAACGATGCGCTTTCGAATTGGTCGCGCAGGTGAGCCATCAGCTTGTTGGCGCCGTCCGAGTCGACCTCCTCGTAGTCGTAGCGCGAGAAAAAGTTTCGACCGTACTGCTTGTAGAACGCAAGCAGCACGTCCGAGACGCTCGTTCCCGGTTTCTCCTTGTTGGCAGCGGCGAGGATCGAGAGCCAGGCAACCACCGCCCACAGACCATCCTTTTCGCGGATATGGTCCGAGCCAGTTCCGAACGACTCTTCACCGCAGATGCTCAGACGGCCAGCGTCCATGAGGTTGCCAAAGAACTTCCAGCCAGTGGGAACCTCGAAGCATTCGTATCCATTCTTGGCGGCGACACGGTCGATGGCGCCGGACGTAGGCATGGAACGTGCGAGACCCTTGATGCCGGACTTGAAGTAAGGGATCGCCTTTTGCGCCCAATCAGCGATGATGGCGACCGAGTCGGAAGGGTTAACAAATGCGCCCTTGCCGATGATCATGTTGCGGTCGCCATCACCGTCGGAAGCGGCACCGAACGAGATGTTTTCCTTCTCCACTGCATCCACCAACGACTTGGCGTAGGTGAGGTTAGGATCCGGGTGTCCACCGCCAAAGTCCTCCGAGGGAATGCAGTTCTGGATGCTCGATTCGTCCAAGCCAAACTGCTCGACGAATAGCGCCCTGCCGTACGGACCGGTTACGCCGTGCAGCGCATCGAATCGCACCGTGAACCCAGACGTCTTGAGAAAGTGCTTGATGAGTGCAAAGTCAAAGATCTGGGAAAGATAGTCGACATAGTCCTTGACGTTGTCGATAATCTGGATCTCGAGCTTGCCAAACGTGGTCTCTCCAATCTTGGAGAGATCCACCGGTGGACCCTCGACGATCTTGTATTCGGTGATGGTCTTTGTGATGTCAAAGATCTTGTTGGTGATGGATTCAGGCGCGGGACCGCCATTGTCCATGTTGTACTTGATACCAAAGTCGTTCTCGGGACCACCAGGGTTGTGCGAGGCGGTGAGCAGGATGCCGCCGGTGGCCTTGTACGAGCGAATCACGTGCGAAGCGGCGGGAGTGGAGAGAATACCATCCTGACCAATGATGAGCTTTGAGACACCGTTACCGGCAGCGAGGCGGATGATGGCCTGGATGGCGGGCTTGGAAAAGTAGCGACCGTCACCACCGACGACGAGCGTCGAGTTGGGCGCACCCGTGGGGATGGCCGAGAGGATGGCCTGCACAAAGTTCTCGGTGTAGTGCTGCTGCGAAAACACCTTGACGCGCTTTCGGAGACCCGAAGTGCCGGGCTTCTGGCCCTCGAATGGCTTGGTCTGTACGGTGACCACGGACATGATGATGGAGAATGCGACTGGTGAGAGATGGCAATCACGAATGGTGGCACGAAGCGAACAAGAGCGAGCGAGCGAGCGAGGAAGGAGCAAGCAGCTTGCAAGGCAAGGGACGGGACGGGACGGGGCGCTGCGCTGCGCTGGGTGTGCGAACCGTAATCACGAATGCGTATCGATTTGATCATCCACCACGCACGTTTATGAGAATCTTTGCTTGATCGGGCTATCACTGAGCTGCTCGCTGAGGGCCCGTGCTACAAGTCACTGACAAGTTACCGTCACAGAATAGGTTCAGTTCCGTGTTGAGCACGCCCCGAATCACTACTCGATGCGGGAAACTCCTGGCGAAGAAAGCACCGCAGAAAGCACCGCAGAAAGCACCGCAGAAAGCACAGCAGGAAGCACAAATCACAAATCGGGTGTCGGACAAGGGTTCTTGCAGAGCGCCTAGACGAAGCAGGAGCCAAACATGAAACCAAACTTAACTACCCGTAAACTGACCGTGGGCGGAATCTTGAGCAGAGTCTCGAACCAGGACGAGACGGATGCACAGTCACGAGGCACGAGTCTTGAGTAGTTGCGGTCTGCGGTCGCAGCAGTCTGTCAGTCTATGAGTCGTCAGTGTTGCAACACGCACGACGGCGAATCGTAAATCGTAAATCGTAAATCGTAAATCGTAAATCGTAAATCTCGAATGTCTCATTTTCGTGCTCATTTTCGATGTGGCGGGCGGGGAGCTGCAGGGTGGATCCCCAAACTTTGGCAAAGCACACCCGCACCAGCGCAGCGTAAATTACGAACCACGTTGATCAACATTTCGAACACGGAATCTAACAGCGAAAAACATAAACCCCAACGTGACCCACGAAGAAAGCTCGTGGCTGACCGACTCGTGACTCGTGACTGTGGACACGTGATGTGGTCGCGTCGACTCCCAGGCAAAGTGAGAATCGTGAATCACAAAGATCGACGCATCGTGTCAACAACAGACGATCAAACCAAGCTTGGCTTACTTGGCGCGCCTTCATCCATAGACTTTGCTTTCGTCTTTTGCCACGGTGTGGGTGGTCTGTCGAATCGAAGAGTACGAGTGTACGCTGTCGTTGGCAGCATCTACGTTTGGCTTTGCGTAGACTCGTTGCGATTGATTGACGGATTGGTTGAGCGATGGTCTGAGTGTACGAGCCTCTTTCAGGTGGCCAACCATCGTGAATTTGTCTCGCCATTCAGATTTGAGGTGAGCGAAACCAGAATCGTGAATAATTGTGAAGCAGCAGCAAATCAGTGAATCAGTGATTCGAACCAACAAGTGCGAAAATAACTTGTCTGAATTTGGACGTGCGCTCGCTGATCTGAGACAGAGACAGACATGGGAGGCTGTCATATGTTTGTAGCAACTATGGCATGGCTCTGCCTTCACCACTTGAAGATCGTTCATACTGTTACGTGCGTGGTGAGCACATGGCGCTCCTTGCGATCTGGTCGTCGACAAGCTCGATCAGATAGCCCAAACCAAAAGGCAGCTTCATGTCTCGTGCTTCTTGATGCAAAGATCAGCGCCAGCGTGGTGCGATCAAGGCACAAGGGTCCCGATGGTTGAATCGTCCATCTCGATTGTCTCGTCGTCGTCCTGAACGGAAGAGAGATTAAGAGGTCAACTCACCTGAGTTTGCCCAAGCTTCCCTGAGCCAAACTTGATTCTGTCTCGCTAGCTGAGCTCTCAACCCTTCCGAAAAGTCGCAGCACAGCAAAGCACAGAGCTGTCCTTGTGTGAGAGCGAGGACGAGGACGGGAGCGAGGACGAGGGCGATGTCAGAGGGTTGCCTGTATTCACGATTTCTCATCTTTCACGCTTTCAGGTCACGAACGAACGCTGCAGTCCCACTGTCCTGAGTCCCACAGCCGCTATCTTGTTCGACGGGTCATATCGACTTTGCGTCACGAGTGTTTGCTGACCCCTCGTCCTCGCTTCTTACACACTCGTCTTCTCTCTCCAACTCGATCCGCCATCCTACCTGCCTCTCCCTCCTCACGCCCTGCGACTCGAACGATCGCCGTCCTACATGATGCCATCGGCAATACTCTACTCGCACATCTAAGAGTCTTTCCATCCTCCGCTGTACGAGACACCACTCACTGCCAACCCGCTTTCCTTTCAGTTCCCTCCCTCTGCCTCACCACAACTCTTCCATCTGTGCTAGCTGCTTCTCACCTCGATTGCCCTTGTACACCGGTGCCGCCTTCTACAGCTTACATCCCTGCCCCGTGTGCCCACTCCTCGCCTGCCCTTGCCACATTTGTACCCTAGATTCCTCAGCCTCGTCGGTTTGGCTTGCCTGTTCGTTCGCCGCCTTGTCATCGCCATCCCCTCCTCAAGACTTTCTCGCCAGCCCTTTCAAGCGGGCAATCGCATTCGCACCTTTATTACTAGGGCCGCACTAGACTCGCCTGCACTTGAAGCGCTCGCCATCCCCCAAGATGAAGCGCTGGAAGCAGGTCAAAGACCAGCTTGATGCTAAGCGCAACAACGACAACAACAACAACAACAACAACAACAACAACAACAACACCAGCAACAACGACGACGACGACGACGACGCATCCCCACCTTACAAAGCTGGCTGTATCTCTTCCGACTCCTTCTCCGACCTCCGACAGCTGCAATCACGAGCCTCCTTCGACCATTCCGCCCCTTCCGCCTCAAATCTCATGCCGCCCATCACCAAGAGCACCAGTCGCACCTCCCTCGACATCCCTGCACGCTTCAACAAACTCATCAAAAAGTCCAATTCCAGCTCGGAGCTCGACTCTGCCTCGCCAGCAGAGACCTACAACAAGACTCTCGGCAACGCTTTCAAGCGTTTCCCACGCCCAAGAGCTCGCACCAATTCCACCTCTTTCGCTCTCACCGACGCTGCATCCTCCTCGTTGCCCTCAAAGATTACCAACCCTCGCAAGTGGGTCAACAGCCTTCTAAACCAGGCAGCTCCCAGCATCGGTCACCTCGAGACTGCTGCACAAGCGCGTGTTCGTGCCGAATCCGATGTGTCCAGGCCTTCACCTGCCCCCGTCAGCTCGCTTGTCCTCTCCCAAGCCATCACACCATCAACCTCTCGTCAGGTCTACACCATCGACTCGGGCTTGCAACGCAAAACCTCCGCCGCCGGTCGATCCGCCAGCATCTATTCCTCTCATCTCAGCTCGGCTTCTCGCTTCACGCCAGACCTACATACAAGCTCCGTCACACGTCACCGCAACAA